>NC_057809.1:247271333-247571333 GCF_018294505.1 Triticum aestivum
GGGGAGGGTGCGCAGGGTGCGGGGGGTCGGCGGTGGCGGTTGAGTAGGGGAGGGTGCGGGGGGTCGGCGGCGGCGGTTGAGTAGGGGAATCGAGGGTGCGGGGGGTCGGCGGCGGCGGCCGGTGGATCGGGGGGTGCTCGGCGGCGAGGGGGACCGGATCTGGCGAGGTGGGATAGCGATCGAGATGGAGGGGGATCGAGATCGATTGTCCATGAAATTTAAAAATATTCATGATAGTTCAAAAAGTGCCCATGAAATACAATCGAGAAATGAAGGCTACGATTTAAATACAATCGATCTTAGCTAGATATCTGTTCACAATCTTCTTGCCCTTCTTTTTCGCAAATGGAGTTCTTCTATGGAACGGACGTCCTTTAGGTAGGGTGGTCCTACTTCTTCTTGTGGTGTATGCTGCTACTTCATCATCGTCATCATGTTCGATCCTCGGGTCGCCATACTTGTCGAAGTCTTGCTCATTGGCTACTCCATCCATTCCGATGATCTTCCTTTTGCCTCTCCTCACGACAACACGACTGGGCTTTGACGGGTCGGTAATGAAGAAGCATTGGTCCACTTGGGAAGCCAGTACCCATGGCTCATTTTTCGCCGTGACGTTTGCGCCCGCGGTCTTGGATTTGGCTTCGGGTATAACCATGGTGGTGAAATACCGGTCTTATTTTAGGACGCTCTTGGCCCATCTGACACGAAACATCAGGACCTTGTCTCCAGCGTAGCTCAACTCCCAGATCTCCTTGATCCTTCCGTAGTATCTGTCCTTGTCGTTACCTGTGTAGGATTCCACCATTACCCCGGAGTTCTGATAACCATCGCTCTTCATGTCCTTGGCCTCGGTGTAGAATGTGTAGCCGTTGATATCGTACGCCTCATAGGTCATCAGGTTGTGCTCGGCGCCCTGTGACAAGGCGAATATGAGTTGTTCTTCCGTTGAAGAATCCTCATGTAAAGGGTACGACAGAAGCTTCTGCTTGAACCAACGCGTGAAACATGAGTTGTGATCTTTGAGTATATCTCCGTCCGTCCTCTGTTGGCCTCGGTCATTGTACGTCTTCTTAATAAAGGTTTTGTGCTCTACCACCCAAGGATCGACCACGTCTATGTGTTGTAGCGCGACTAGGTTTGCTCTTTCAAAGTCGGCGAGTCGACCCTCGAAGTCGACATGCATTTCACGACGACCCTCACGGTGACCCCATCCATCGAGCCTGCCGAGCTGCCTGTTGACGGGCAGACCAACGGGGTTCTCGATGCCTAGATAATTCATGCAGTAGGAGATGCACTCTTCAGTCAGAAAGCCCCTGGCTATGCTTCCCTCTGGACGTGACATGTTGCGAACGTATCCTTTGATGACACCATTCATCCTTTCGAATGGCATCATGCTGTGCAGGAACGTCAGCCTGAGTTGGATGATATCGTCCACGATATGGACCAGCAGATGCACCATAACGTCGAAGAATGCGGGCGGGAAGTACATCTCAAGCTCGCATAGTATCACCACGATCTCTTCCTGTAGCCTTCTGAGTTGCCTCACGCCAACAGACTTCCGAGAGATGACTTCGAAAAAGTTGCATAGGCCAAATAGGGTTTCACGGACGTGCGCGTCCATGATCCCACGGATTGCAACTGGAAGTATCTGCGTCATCAGCACATGACAGTCGTGAGACTTCATCCCGCTGAACTTCTGCTTCGCTGGGTCTAGGTATCTGCTTATCTTCCCCGCGTAACCGTAAGGAAGTTTTACTCCTATGAGGGAGGTGAAAAACTGCTCGATCTCCTCCTGACTTAGAGTGAAGCACGCGGGAGGGTAGTCATTTCCGGTCTTCTTGGCCTTTTTGCCTTTGCGACGACTTTCCGTGTCCTGCTTCGCCTCATCATCATCATCATCATCATCATCATCATCATCATATATAGCGTGAAGCTCCTGCCTGATGCCCATTGATTTCAAATCTGCCCTTGCTTTCGGCCCATCTTTGCTCCTCTCTGGCATGTTGAGCAGGGTACCAAGCAGACTCTCGCACACGTTCTTCGTGATATGCATGACATCAAGGTTGTGAGGCACACGGTGGATCTTCCAGTACGGCAAGTCCTAGAAAACAGACCTCGTTTTCCATACCGTCAGCAGCGGCTCTGGCGCCTTTCGCTTCTTTCCCGGCTCTGGCGCCTTTTGCTTCTTTCCCGGCAGTGGGCAGTCTTTCCAATTTTTCAACAGCTCGTCTATTTCCTCACCGCTCCTCATACGCGGGCGTCCTCGGGGTTCGGTTTCACCATCGAATAGATCCTTGCATTTTCTCCACGGGTCATCATCGCGAAGCCACCTTCGATGTCCCATGAACACGGTTTTCGAAGACCCGGGATCTCTATCTAGCTGGCGATACGTTGTGTCATCCATGCACCTGACGCATCCAGAAAATCCGTGGACCACCTGCCCCGCGACATATCCGTAACCGAGATAGTCGTGCACCATCGTGAGCAGCGCGGCTCTCATAGGGAAACATTCTTTCTCTGCAGCGTCCCACGTATTGGCTGGCGTTTTCCACAGCGTGTCAAGCTCCTCTTTCAGCAGCCCCAGATACAGATTGATGTCGTTCCCTGGTTGTTTCGGTCCTTCAATTAGCATACTCATGTGAATGTACTTCCTCTTCATGCACAACCAGGGGGGAAGGTTGTACATCCACACAAACACAGGCCAGGTGCTATGTGTACTTCTCTGGCTGCCAAACGGATTGACTCCATCGGTGCTCGCGCCCAGCACGATGTTCCTTGGATCATTCCCAAATTCTAGGTCTTCGAAGTTCAACGCTTGCCACTTGCTCGCATCCTTAGGGTGACTCAGCATCTTGTCTTTTTTATCTATCTCCGGATCATTTGCGTCATCTTCTCGCTTCTTCTCCTCCCTATCCGCGTGCCAACACAGGAGCTTTGCTACCTTAGGGTCCGCGAAATACCGCTGCAGACGAGGAGTGATCGGAAAGTACCACACCACTTTTCGAGGAGCTTTCTTCCTCTTCTTGTATCGAGTGACGCCGCACACCGGACATATGGTAGACTCCGCGTGCTCGTCCCGATAAATGATGCAATTGTTCATGCACACATGGTATTTCACGTGCGGTAAATCTAGAGGACACACGATTTTCTTCGCCTCCTCCAAACTGGTCGGGCACTTGTTCCCCTTGGGAAGACGTTCGTGCTAGAATGACATGTTCTCGTCGAAGCATGCGTCGGTCATTTTGTGTTTTACCTTCATCTCCAGAGCCATGAGCGTTACTTTCAGGCGGGTATCCTCGGGCTTGCATCCTTCATACAATGGAGTAACCGCGTCTAACTCAAGTTGATCCATCTTGGCTTTCTCTCGGGCGGTAGCTCTTGCGTTATCCGTCTACTTGAGAAGGAGCTCTTGAATATGAGGGTCCTGCACCCAGCCCATCGATGGTCCAGCGTCGTCTGCTCTGCCGGCATCATCATCTTCATGATCATGCCCGTCGTCTGCTCCGGCATCTTCCTCATCATCATGTCCTGCATCTTCTACATGATGATTGTGTACAGCATCACCGTCGTGATCATCTCCTGGGGATTCTTCGTCTTCTCGCCCGCCCGAGCCGCAGTGGTTGTCTTGCTGCCCTTCCTCATTTCTTGCTGGGCCCCCATGGACGACTTCGTAGTCATCTTCATCACCTTGCCACCGATAGCCATCCATGAAACCACGCAAGAGCAGGTGGTCCCGCACCTGCCCGGATTCCGGGTCCGCAATAAGGCTCTTCAGCTTGCATCTTCGACACGGACATCTTATCTCCGTCTCGCTCTTTTGAAGCATCTCGCCCTTCGCGGACCTCAGAAACCTATTCACGATGCCTTCGGTCATCATGCGGACCATGGTCGCCTACGGGGTAGAGCAAAACGATATTTTAGAACCAAGAAAAAATTTGGCATGACTTTCCCTAAAAATAGGACAAAAAAGAATGCTTAATGCCAAAATTCTCGCCGAAACGGAAATGAATCAACATTCCGGCAAAATATTGGCAACTATCGCATTTCAAATACCGGTACACCTCCAAACACAAACACATATGCAACACCACAAACATATGCAACACCACGAACATACATAGATCTAGCTAGGCCATAAAAAGTGCATGTGCACATAACGGAGAACAACATAAATATAGCTTCCCCCTTACTTACCTATCAAAACAAGGTAATTTAACCACTTAAATTGAATGAATCTATGGTGGAAATGAGGTGAAAAAGAGGAGGCACCCGAGACAAGGAGGAGGTGGAGAGAATGAAGTGGGGAGAAAGTGAGTGTGGGTAGGAGAGGTTGTCCAAAATATCTTGTTGCTGCCCACTTACTAATGGCGCACCAACTCTAAATGGGCCATTAGTAATCCAGGTTACTAATGGCGCACCTTCTGGTGGTGCGCCATTAGTAGTTTTGCAAAAAATAACATACAAACGGCGAACTGTTCCATAGTGCGCCATTACTAGTTTAAACAAGTAATGGCGCACGGTGGAACAGTGCGCCATTAGTAGTTTTGCAAAAAAGGGAATAAAAAATATAATAGAAAAAACAACATTAGTGGCGCACTTTCCGGCAGGTGCGCCATTACTAGTTACAACTAGTAATGGCGCACTGTGTCTGGATGCGCCATTAGTATGTTTGGACAGGCGCACTAGTTAAAAATATATTTGATACTAATGGCGCACCCTGGGCCAGGTGCGCCATTAGTAGTTTCAACTCTAATGGCGTATCATAAGGTCGTGCGCCATTAGTATATACTAATGGCGCACCGCTAGTCTGGTGCGCCATTAGTGTCAATCCCATCTATAGCCCTTTTTCTAGTAGTGGTTGCCGCCGCAGCCAAGGAGAAACGAGGACCGCCATCAGGACGAGGGGGCTGGGGGCTTCCAGGAGCCGCGCGCGGTCGCCTGCATCCTGGGCGGGGCTCAAGCCCCAGCCTCTCAACGCATCTTCAAGCAGTTCGCCCGCGAAGTGAATGCAGTCCTCCCCAAGCTGGAAGCCATGCGCCCTCTCGGGTGGTCGGCGTGCGCCATCATGTTCAGCTCAGCAGATCAGCTCAAGTGTGCGGCCACAGCCGGAGTCCACCCAATGCTTTGTTCCCCAATCATCAGCAACGTGGTGGTCACCAGGACCCTCATCGATGGCGGGGCAGGGCTCAACATCCTGTCCGTGGAAACATTCAACAATCTCCAAGTGCCCTACAACCAGCCTCAGCCAACCAAGCCTTTCTCCGGAGTAACCGACGGCTCCACGGTCCCGATTGGGCAGGTCCGCCTCCCTGTCACCTTCGGGTCACGCGACAACTACCGCACCGAGCTCATCGACTTTGACGTCGCTCACATTCGCCTGCCGTACAACGCCATCCTTGGGTACCCAACGCTAGCCAAGTTCATGGTCGTAACTCACCACGGCTACAAAGTCCTCAAGATGCCAGGAAGTGGCGGATTCATCACGGTACTCCATGCCTCAGAAGCTCCTCCTCGCGCTACTGGTGGCCTCGCGGAAGCTGTGGCACTATTTTCAGGGTCACCCCATCAAGGTCGTCTCGTCATACCCCCTGGAGAGAGTGCTCAGGAGCCCTAACTCAGCTGGAAGGGTAGCCGAGTGGAACTTAGAACTTCAAGCGTTTCAGCTCGAATTCAGCATGACCAGAGTCATCAAGGGAGGTGCCTTAGCGGATTTTGTGGCAGAATGGATGGAGGCACCAGGCCTCAAGGCCAACGAGGATCGGTCCCTCTCCCCGGGAAGCGAGGCGCCAGAAGGCTGGGTCATGTACTTCGATGGGGCGTTCTCCAGGCATGGCGCTGGGGCTGGGGCGGTGCTTATATCGCCCACTCAGGACAAGCTCTACTACGCTGTACATCTCTGTTTCCAGCAAGGTGAAAAGGTCTCCAACAACATAGCGGAGTATGAAGGTTTAATAGCGGGCTTGAAGGCCGCAGCTGCCCTGGGGGTGAAATGCCTCACCATCAAGGGCGATTCGCAGCTCCTTGTCAATTTCTCCAACAAGGTGTACGAGCGGAAAGATGAGCACATGGAAGCCTACCTTGCGGAGGTCCGCAGGATGGAGAAGCAGTTCTAGGGGTTGGAGTTGCAGCATGTGCCTCGTGGCACCAATCAGGAGGCCGACGACATCGCCAAACGGGCGTCCAGGCGGTTACCTCAAGAGCCTGGCGTCTTCGAGGAGCGGCTCTTCAAGCCCTCAGCCTTGCCGTCATTGTCAAACACGGCTCAGCCTCGGGAGGAGCTCCCCCAGCCACCTGCCTCGGGAGCCCCGGTCTGTGGCCCGGCCTCAGGAGCACGCCTGCTCCTGATGATGGAACCTCAGGAGGGGTGCTGGATCACAGAGCTCCGGAGTTACTTAACACAAGGGACCCTGCCGGAGAAGGAGGAGGAAGCGGAGCGTGTGGCACGGCAGGCCACGGCATACTGCATCAAGGATGGAGAGCTCTACCGGAAGCGACCAAACGATGTATCCCTGCGCTGCATCTCCAGGGAGCAAGGAAAGGAACTACTGGAAGATATACACGGCAGAGACTATGGACATCATTCATCATCACGGACCCTCATCAGCAAGGCGTTCCGTAGTGGGTTTTATTGGCCCACCGCACTCAATGACGCCGTTGAACTGGTGAAAGCTTGTGAGGCCTGCCAGTTCCACGCCAAGCAGATCCATCAGCCGGCAGGAGGCCTGCAGACTATACCCCTTTCGTGGCCATTCGCAGTCTGGGGGCTGGACATTCTGGGCCCGTTTCCTCGGGTGCCAGGGGGCTACCGCTACCTCTACGTCGCCGTGGACAAGTTCACCAAGTGGGCTGAAGTAGAGGCCATCCGCACCATCCCCGCGGGTTCCGCGGTCAAGTTCATCAGGGGCATCGTGAGCCGGTTCGGGGTGCCGAACCGCATCATCACATACAACGGTTCGCAGTTCACCAGTAACCTCTTCAAAACATACTGTGCTAACCTTGAAACGCAGATATGCTACGCTTCGGTGGCGCACCCCCGAAGCAACGGCCAGGACGAGCGAGCCAACACAGAGGTCCTGAGGGGCCTCAAGACCAGGACGTTCAAGAAGAAGCTGGAGGCCTACGGCAGAGGTTGGTACGACAAGCTTCAGTCCGTGTTGTGGTCCATCCGCACAACCGCGACCAAGCCGACTGGAGAGACCCCATTCTTCCTGGTCTATGGAGCCGAATCGGTCCTCCCTCATGAGGTCAGACATCGCTCCGCGCGGGTCCTAGCGTTCGATGAGGCGCAGCAGGATGCCATGCGGGGGATGGACCTCGTGCTGGGGGAGGAACGTCGCCGAGAAGCCGTGCTGCGAGCGGCGAGGTACCAACAAGCACTGCGACGATATCACTGCCGCAACATCCGCCCCAGAACTCTCGAGGTAGGAGACCTTGTGCTCGGGCGGGTTCTCTCCAGGGAGGGGCTGCACAAGCTCTCTCCCATGTGGGAGGGCCCATTCAAGGTTGTTCATGTTTCCAGGCCCGGCTCCGCACGCTTGGAGACTCAGGAGGGGGTGCCGGTCCAGAACGCATGGAACATCCAGCACCTCCGGAGGTTCTACCCCTAAAAAGGCCCAGAGCCTGTGAAGAAGGCGAATGCCTATGAAGTTGTCGGGTTTTGGATAAGGCCCAGAGCCTATGAAGAAGGCGAATGCCTGTGAAGCTGTCGCATTTTGGAAAAGGCCCGGAGCCTGTGAAGAAGGCAAATGCCTGTGAAGCTGTCGCATTTTGGAAAAGGCCCAGAGCCTGTGAAGAAGGTGAATGCCTGTGAAGCTGTCGCGTTTTGGAAAAAGCCCGGAGCCTGTGAAGAAGGTGAATGCCTGTGAAGCTGTCGCGTTTTGGAAGGCCCTTAGCCTGTGAAGAAGGCGAATGCCTGTGAAGCTGTCACGTTTTCGAAAAGGCCCGGAGCTTGTGAAGAAGGCGAATGCCTGTGAAGCTGTCGCGTTTTGGAAAAGGCATGGAGCCTGTGAAGAAGGCGAATGCCTGTGAAGTTGTCGCGTTTTGGAAAAGGCCCAGAGCCTGTGAAGAAGGCCAACGCCTGTGAAGCTCGCGGCCCATGACACTCTCATGTAATAATGAGTTGGGGCTATACACGCCCCGGAGTCTCAGGAGCGCCAGCCTCAGGCCCTGGGGCTCCCTCCCATGCCCAGTGGCAGCACTTAGCTCCGCGCTGGTGAGAAGACGTCGAAGACTAGATTAGGTGCCGGACGCGGCTTTTTCATTTGCTTTCCGCAGTTGGCTTGTTCATTCTCATTCGAAGTTTTATTGAAGTTGTTGCCATCTTTGGCTTGTGGTTCTTCGACATTTCACTCTCCTGCCTTGATTTCTCTTATGCAAGGCCTCGCGAAGGGGGCAGCTGAGCGCCCTTGCGAGTGTTCCTGTCCTAGTCGTTCAAAGGTTTCGCGACCTGGGTCCATTACAGGAGCACCCCTCCAGTCCATGCCCCACGGGCACCGCGACATGAACACAGGGCCTGGGTCGGTCGCCCCACCATGGCTGGGGCTGGGAACTATCCACGCACGGGCACGTAGCCGGAAGGCACGATAACGGAAGCAAAGCGATGATTAACAGCAATAACCCAAACACGCCCCCTGGGGCTCCACGCTACTATCTTTTTACGCAGGAAAAAGGAAAAGAAAGAACAAATCAGGCGCAGCTCGCCTCACACCGGCCTGCAGGGAAGACTCAAGCTGCCTCCGGGGCTCAGGCAGACTCCCTCTCGCGCTTCACCGAGGCGCGACGGTAGGCTGACACGCTACCACCTCCCAAGCAGGTACGACAGCATGGAGGCTAACCGCGGCCACCGCTGGAAGAGTCTCCACCTGAGGAAGAACCGGTGAAGCTTGGGGAACCCTGAGCGCCGCCAATCATGCGAGTGCTATCCTCTCCATCATCGCCGGGGCTGGGTTCCTGGCTGTGGTCGTCGTCCTCAGGGCAGCACCCTGCGCGGTGACCATCTTCCCCAAACACCCTCACGTAGAGGGTGGCATTGACGTCAAACTTGAAGGGTAGGGTGCACCGACGGCTCAGGCCACGCGCGCGGGCAAACGTCTGCCAACCGCGGGTCAAGGCCAGGCTCCCGGCTGCGGAGACCTCTAGTGAAGCCCATGAGGCCCGGCTTCAGCATCCGTTTGCCTGAAGCCAGAGGCCGCCCGGGACGCCAGCCGGGAGCTCGCCGAGGAGGAAGCGAGGAAGTTGAAGCCGGGTGCTAGTCGGCTCCGCCGACCACACAACGAACTCCGATAGCACCCCTACAGTGTGAAAGGGCGGCCTAGGGGAACGCGCAACCGAAGCGCGTCCCCCGGCCGCGGCAGTCTGCCCGACACCATGCTGGAAATCGTCTCCACGGCCGCGGGGAGCTGCCGTGGTGGCCACAGGATGTTTGCGAGGGCGCCCTCGGCCGCGCTTGGGCGGGGGAGTGGCAGGCTCAACCTGGCGAGACTTCCCCTTCTCTGCGGCCGAGAACCTCCTCGACGGGGCCATGAAGAAGAAGGAGAAGCAAGGGGGATAAACTGGAAGGGCGCACGCCGATCCGTACTTATAGCCGGCGAGGGCCAACCGTCGGCCCCCACGATCGCAGGTAATCATGACCCACTTTGTATGCAGGTACTTGTCCAATCCGTGCAGTTGCTGAGGCGCCGAGGGGAAGCGGAGACGCCCATGTCCAATCAACCGCCATGCGGCACACAAGGCCGCAGGCTGCTAGGGCCCGCGACGCTTCGCTCTTGCCCTTTCGCCTCCCTGCACGGCCAAGTCCGGGCGCGCCTTGGGCCTGGGGGCTACTGTCGGTGTTCTGGGAACAGGGGTCCCCAGAATTGCCTGCCTGCGGCATGCGGCGTGGCTCGAGGAGGGGCCCAGCACGGCCCATCTTCATCAACACAGACCCAAGACCCTCGCGAGGGGTCAAGCCTCGCGGGGCGGATGACACGGAGCTTCCTCAGGCATGGCCTCATCAGGCTGGCTCGCGAGGAGGCGGAGAGATCAAGGCAGGGTACCTCACGCGGTGCCCGTGATGCAAGCCATGACGACTAAGGGTGCCAGGCGGGCGCCAGCCCGCGCAGTGTCCCCCTTTCCTCTTTGGTGCAAAGGGAGCAAGCGCAGGCGAGAGCATCAAGCAAAGGCACCCATTTCGGTGCAATGAGACCAAGACCAGCCCAACGGCAGGGAGGAAGTCATTGTGGAGCCCAAGCCAGCGTCACCACCACAGTCTTTGGCAGGCGAGGACCAACTTTAGTCAGGATAAGTGTACCAGATGTTCCCCTCCAAAATGGCCAATTGTTGGTGCTCTTCCCCCTCAATATTTGGGAAGAGGCCCAGGGCCTTTGCCTATAAATAGGACTAGCCACCCCCAGGGTAGAGGGGATCTAGAATCGGCCAACCCAGAAACAAGCTGGGATCAAAATCGAAATCAGAGAGAGAATCGAGAAGAGAGGGAGAGAGGGGTGACTGAACTCCTCCTAGCAGTTCATCCCCTCAGCCAAGAACAGACCCTCGCGAAGCTGTTCTTCCTTGTATTGCTCATCATCATCAGCCTATGAGGCAATCCACCACACCACATACTGGAGTAGGGTATTACACCATAACGGTGGCCCGAACCAGTATAAACCCTGTGTCTCTCGTGTTGTTCTTTCCATAGCTTAGATCTTGGCGACGCGGAGGGGTGCAGGTAGGTAGAAGGCGGAATCTCCGCGCGCACCCCAGTGTTCGAACCTCAAGGGTCTGCCGGAACCCGAAATCCGACAGTATCAATGGGCTATGGAGATGCCCATCAATAGAAATCAATGTGAGTGAGTAGGGATTGCCATGCAACGGATGCACTAGAGCTATAAGTGTATGAAATCTCAAACAGAAAACTAAGTGGGTGTGCATCCAACTTGTTTGCTCATGAAGACCTCGGGCATTTGAGGGAGCCCATCATCGGAATATACAAGCCAAGTTCTATAATGAAAATTCCCGCTAGTATATGAAAGTGATAGCTCAAGAGACTCTCTCTATATGGAGAACATGGTGTACTCCGAAGCACAAGTGTGGTAAAAGCATAGTAACATTGCCCCTTCTCTCTTTTTCTCACGTTTTTTGGTGGGCTTCTTTCGCTCTTTTTTTATTTGGGCTTCTATGGCCTCTTTTATTTAATTTTAAAGTCCGGAGTCTCATCCCGACTTGTGGGGGAATCATAGTCTCCATCATCCTTTCCTCACTAGGGCAATGCTCTAATAATGATGATCATCACACTTTTATTTACTTACAACTCAATATTACAACTCGATACTAGAACAAAGATATGACACTATATGAATGCCTCCGGCAGTGTACCGGGATGTGCAATGATCTAGCGTAGCAATGACATCAAAAAACGGACAAGCCATGAAAACATCATGCTAGCTATCTTACGATCATGCAAAGCAATATGACAATGATGCTCAAGTCATGTATATGATGATGATGGAAGTTGCATGGCAATATATCTCGGAATGGCTATGGAAATGCCATGATAGGTAGGTATGGTGGCTGTTTTGAGGAAGGTATATGGTGGGTTTATGGTACCGGCGAAAGTTGCGCGGTACTAGAGAGGCTAGAAATGGTGGAAGGGTGAGAGTGCGTATAATCTATGGACTCAACATTAGTCATAAGGAACTCACGTACTTATCGCAAAAGTCTATTATTCATCAAAACAAAGTACCACGCGCATGCTCCTAGGGGGATAGATTGGTAGGAAAAGACCATCGCTCGTCCCCGACCGCCACTCATAGGGAAGACAATCAATAAATAAATGATGCTCTGACTTCATCACACAAATGTTCATCGTACGTGCATGCTACGAGAATCACAAACCTCAACACAAGTATTTCTACTAATCCACAACTACCCACTAGCATGACTCTAATATCACCATCTTCATATCGCAAAACTATTGCAAGGAATCAAACATATCATATTCAGTGATCTACAAGTTTTATGTAGGATTTTATGACTAATCATGTGAATGACCAGTTCCTGGCATCTCTCTAAATAGATATAAGTGAAGCAAGAGAGTTTAATTCTTTCTACAAAAGATATGCCCATGCTCTAACAAATATAAGTGAAGCAAAAGAGCATTCTACAAATGAGTGTTGTCTAAGTGAAGAGAAACAGGCAATCCAAACTTCAAATGATATAAGTGAAGCACATGAAGCATTCTATAAAGCCATATTCAAAGAATATAAGTGAAGTGCAATGAGCATTCTATAAATCAACCAAGGGCTACCTCATACCAGCATGGTCCATAAAATAAATATGAAAACCAAATGCAAAAGACGCTCCAAGATTGCACATATCAAATGAATGAAACGAATCCCAAAACATACCGATACTTGTTGAAGAAAGAGGGGATGCCTTCTGGGGCATCCCCAAGCTTAGACGCCCGAGTCTCCTTGAATATTTACTTGGGGTGCCTCGGGCATCCCCAAGCTTGAGCTCTTGCCTCTCTTGCTTCTTCTCACATCGAGACCTTCTCGATCATCGCACACTTCATCCACACAAAACTTCAATAGAAAACTCGGTAAGATCCGTTAGTATAATAAAGCAAATCACTACTCTAAGTACTGTTGCAAAACAATTCATACTTTGTTTTTTCATTGTGTCTACTGTAATATAACTTTTTCATGGCTTAATCCACTGATATAATTTGATAGTTTCATCAAAAGAAGAAAACTATGCACCAAAAATAGAATCTGTCTAAACAGAACAGTCTGTAATAATCTGAACATTCACCATACTTATGTTACTTGAAAAATTCTGCCAAAATTAGGAAAAATAAACAATTTTCATAGAAAGACATTGCAAGAAGAATCAGAACGATTTGATGTTCCAGTAGAAAATGTAAAATCCCACACTACAGCCAATGTTTCTGTCCTGCACCGTACAAACCAACAAGCATCTAAAACATCCTAAAGGAAAACCTTGGCACATTATTTTTATTTTTAAACTTTATAAAAGCACACAACAGAAATAAATGACTCCCTAAAACTTCCGAGTTGTCTCCCTGGCTGTGCTCAAGTAGTGAATCCACCCGGATCCCAAGGTATATCAAAGCCAATTTTATTTAACAATGATTCTGTAATTTAGTAGTGAGCACAAAGTAACATATATCATGTAACAACGAAGTCTAACTCTCTTCCTATGCATCGGCATGTCATAAAAGAACAATTCATGCACACATAGTAAAGGCCAATGCATAGTATAAACAGTTTCTTTCAATTTTATCATGTAGGAGCAGCAAGCACATGCATATTATATCTATCAAAATCATCATGTGTAATAGTAAAACACAACCCATCAACATAATCCTTAATAAGGGTAAACTTCTCTGATATAGTGTAGTTGGGAGAGTTCAAAAAGATAATAGGACTATCATGCGTGGGTGCAATAGCAACAATTTCATGTTTAACATAAGGAAATATGGCAAGTTTATCTCCATAAGAATAATTCATATTGGCATCTTGGCCACAAGCATAGCAAGCATCATCACAAAGGGATATTTCCAAAGAATCAAGGGGATCACACAATCATCATAGCATCCATCCTTCGGTAGATTCAATGGGAAATTAAACAATGTAGGGGATAAAGAGTTACTCTCATTAGAAGGTGGGCATGGGTGATCAATCCATTCTTCCTCCTTTTGTTCTTTGCTCTCATCCTCATCTTTTTCATCCAATGAGCTCCCAGTTTCATCAATTTCTTCTTCCATAGATTCCTGCAAAATATTAGTCTCTTCTGGGACAGTGGAGACTTTCTCAATAAACGCATCAATATCGGAATTGTATTCATAATTCTCATAAAAATATTTAAGGATAGCTAAATTTTCAGGTCTGTAGGCATCATCATAAATATTTTCATATTCTTTGAACATAGATTCAATTTCATAAGCACCCACAAAATCAAAAAATTCTTCTATTTGTTCCACATCATAAAAGTCATATATACCTCTAGCATAAGAAGCCCAAGTTTTAATATCATTAAAATTGCATAAAAAGGGAAGGTGTGGAGCCTTCATTCTAAAGCAACAAGTGTAATCATATCTTGTAGGATCGAAAGTATGTCTAGAGGGAGGGCGATTAGACTACTTGACCAAATAAAAACTTATCCTTTTCCCAATTTTAGTTCTTGGCAGATTTTAGCAACTTTGGACAAGTCAAACAATCTTAACACAATTCAAGCAACCATGCAAAGAGTATATGAGCAGCAGAAAGTAAAGCATGCAACTTGCAAGAATGTAAAGGGAAGGGTTTGGAGGATTCAAACGCAATTGGAGACACGGATGTTTTTGTCGTGGTTCTGATAGGTGGTGCTATCGTACATCCACGTTGATGGAGACTTCAACCCACAAAGGGTAACGGTTGCGCGAGTCCACGGAGGGCTCCACCCACGAAGGGTCCACGAAGAAGCAACCTGGTCTATCCCACCATGGCCAGCGCCCACAAAGGACTTGCCTCACTAGCAATAGATCTTCACGAAGTAGGCGATGTCCTTGACCTTAAAAACTCCTTGGTTCAACTCCACCATCTTGTCGGAGGCTCCCAAGTGACACCTAGCCAATCTAGGAGACACCACTCTCCAAGAAGTAACAAATGGTCTGTTGATGATGAACTCCTTGCTCTTGTGCTTCAAATGATAGTCTCCCCAACACTCAACTCTCTCTCACAGGATATGGATTTGGTGGAAAGAATATTTGAGTGGAAAGCAACTTGGGGAAGGCTAGAGATCAAGATTCATATGGTAAGAATGGAATATCTTGGCCTCAACACAAGTGTAGGTGGTTCTCTCTCAGAAAAAGTAAGTTGGAAGTGTAGGTTTGTTCTGATGGCTCTCTCCATGAATGAAGAGGTGGTGGAGGGGTATTTATAGCCTCCACATAAAATCTAACCGTTACACACAACTTTCCAATCTCGGTCGGATCGAATAGTTAAACTTGGTCGGACCAATTCAGCAAAGCTAGTGACCGTTAGGGTTTTTGGTGGGACCGACATGCAACTCGGTAGGACCGATATGATTAGGGTTAGGGCATAACGTAATCTCGGTGAGACCGATTACACAAACTCGGTGAGACCGACTTTGGTAATAAGCTAACCAGAGAGTTGGTCAGGTAAACTCGGTGGGACCGATCGCTCATTTCGGTGAGACCAAAACGTTATGAAGGGAAAACAGAGAGTTTACATTGCAATCTCGGTGGGACTGATCGCTCATCTCGGTAAGACCAAAATGTTACAAAAGGGAAACAGAGGGATTACAATCCCATCTTAGTGAGACCGAGATCCCTATCGGTCAGACCGATTTGCCTAGGGTTTGTGGCAGTGGCTATGACAACTGAACTCGGTGGCGCCAGATAGAAAGAATTGGTGGGGCCGAGTTTAACTTTTGGTTTAGGTCATATGTGGATGTGAGAAAGTAGTTGAGGGTTTTGGAGCATATTACCAAGCATTTTGAGCAAGAGCCTCATTAAGCAACACCTCATCCCTCCTTGATAGTATTGGCTTTTCCTATAGACTCAATGTGATCTTGGATCACTAAAATAGAAAATGTAGAGTCTTGAGCTTTGAGATTGAGCCAATCCTTTGTCCTTAGCAATTTGAGGGGTCCGCTTTTGTCAGCCATTCCATGGCAATCATTGAGCTTTCCTGAGATATTAATCTTGAAATAACATTAGCTCAATGAGCTATATGTTGTTAGGAATTACCAAAACCACCTAGGGATAGTTGCACTTTCAATCTCCCCCTTTTTGGTAATTGATGACAACATATAGATCAAAGCTTCGACAAATGATAATAAGAGTGAAAAATATTGTCGCTTTGAGAAGTATGTGAAAAGCAAGAGCTCCCCATAAATTTGTGCCTAGCTTAAGATTTGCGTTGGACTGCAAATGCACAATGAGTTAGGAACATGGGTTACTCTTCCACGTCACATACATCTTGGTGGAGTGCTCAAAATGATAATAATGAAATACATGCACTCATCACCAAGCAAACTTAATGATCATATATGGGGATATAAAAAGATAATGTCATCCAACAAGCATTAAGGTAGCATATGATCAAACACATGATCATCCAAGTATCACACACAAGCATAAAGTATCACAAACAAGAAATTAAACAAAGTTTAACCACCAGACAATAAGAGAAAATAAAAAGCAACACTCTCTCTCAAAGCCTATGATCTATACATTTTCTCCCCCTTTGGCAACCAGTTACCAAAAAGTTCATAAAAATGCATAGTGCTAGATCGACTCTCAGGCATGGTCTTCAGGTGGTGGTGTAGATAATACGCCAAGGAAGATGGCATCTGTTGATGTAGATGGAGCTGGTGGAGTGGGTGCTGGAGCTGGTGGCACTGAAGTTGTAGCTGGTGTAGATGAGGTTGCTATGGTGTCTGTGACAGTCACTGCAGCAGATCTATGTCCTCTGGGCACTCTAGCAAAAGCATCAGTGGTAGACTTGCCCTTCTTCTCCTGCACTTCAACCTGAAGTTCCTCAACAACTGATTGGATCTCAGTGAACTTTACATCTAAGTCATAGAACTTCTGCTCCATGATCCTCTCCAAGCTCTCCTGATTTGGAGTCAGTGTAGCCAATCCCTTCTCAATCCTCAGAGTGGAGGTAATCAAGTAGCCAAGCTGATCTTTCTTGCTCTTCAGAAGATACTGAGATGCCTCATCAGTGGTTGGCATCTTTGCAGCCTTTTTAGCCCTTTCCTTCTCCCTCTTGGCTTGTGCTTGCATAGAAGATGGTTCATTTTCGTCCATCACCGCAGTGTTGTCCTCAAAGTCTGGGTAGATGGGCATGTGTTCCTTGTCCAGGAGATATGTGCCAGTGCCCATCTTGGAGTTGATTAGCTCCTGGATCTGTGGGGCATACCCACAACTCCTCTTCTAATCTGAAGTTGTTCTCTTAATGGTTTCCACAATTAGGCTCATGACCTTAAACTTTTGAGGCACATCAAATATGTGAAGCAAATTAACTCCATGGCCTCTGATCATCTTGTGATCACTTGACTTTGGCAAGAGAGTGTGCCTGAGGATCCAGTTGATTGTTGGAAAACCTGACAGAAGGTAATGTACTGATCCAAACTTGTGTGTCTCAAGAGCAGCATCTGGGATCTCTTTGTACATCTGTGCCATGGTGTTGTGATCCTTCTTCTTCTTGGCATAGACATCCAAGTCATCTTCACTCTCCTCAGGAGCATTGATCAATTTTGCCCATTCTTCAACCGTTGACTGGTACCTCGTAACTTCAGACATCCAGACAATCCTTCCATATGGGTAGAAATGAGCTGTGGAGTAGAACTGCATAATGAGCTCATCATTCCATTTTGTGAGCTTATAAGCCACAAAATCATCGACTCCACAAGCCTTGAAGCTGTCATATACACTAGGGGAGTGATCTTCATTTTCCTCAATGAATTTCCAATCAACCCATCTCATGTCACACACTATAGGCTTCTTGTCAAGTAAGATGGTCTCATAGAAGTCCTGTTGTTCCTTTGTATGGAACTTGTAGTCCACTACAGTCCTTCTCCTGGTGGCATATGGATCAGACTCTCTCCATAACCTTAAACCTGAATCCTTCCTGATTTCCGTGTTCTCTACAACTTGGTGACCATCATTGTGATCTGGGATTTTGGGCTTCAACTTCCTCAACACAACAGAATCATCTTCTTCTTCAGCAGCTTGAGGTACTGGGCCTTGTTCTTCTCCTCAACAGGGATGTCCTGGTGCTCCTCTTGGGTTTTGGCTTTGGAGCTGGAGCAGCAGTCTTAGGCTTAGATGGAACAGCCCCTGCCCTTATAGAATCTCCCATAAGCTTTTGAGCTTTGGGTGCTGGTGCTGCATCCTCTTCCTCTTCCTCTTCTTCAGAATCTTTCATTATTGAAGATCTGCCAAGCACTCTGGTAGTAGTCTTCTTGACACTTTCCTTCCTTTTCTTTTCTGCCACAACTTGTTCTTTGGGTGCAGATCCCAAAGTCTCTTGAGTGGATGTTCCGGCTTTTGACATGGGGACTCTCTTGGCAGGAACCTTTTGCTTCATTCCTGGCTTAGTGGCAGCAGTTGTGCCATATTCCTTTTTCAGGAGTTTCCTCTTTGAGGTGTCCTCTTCCTCAACAGCCACATAGTCCTCATCCTCAGAATCTGAGGTTTACTTCTTTCTGGTCCTGGTGGCTGCCTTAGGCAAGTTGTTGGGTGTACTTCTACTTCCCTCATCAAAGCTGCTATAGGGACTAGTGCCCTCACTCATGTTCACTTGCCCCTCAGACTTTTTCTGACTGTCATTCTCATCTGACATGATGCAAACACTGACAGCAGACCCTGTGAATAGATTATAGATGAGGTAGATTTGATAAGCATCACAAAGTACAGAGGTTTTTGCAAAAGAATGAGTTAAAAACTTAGTTTTAGTTTTCCACAGAAAGCATTTCGGATCTACCGATTTGCATACTCGGTGATACTGAAGCAGCTTTTGGAACCTAAACTAGTGAACTTTGTCAAACTGAGTCACAGCTTGGTGGCACCGAGGCTGCTAGGGTTTCACAAAGTATTGAACTTGGTCACACCGATTTGCAATTCTCGGTCAGACCGAGAATCACATGTGCATTGGCCTTAGCCAAATCGGTGGAACCGATTTCAACAACTCGGTCGGTCCGAGGTGGTTTCGGGGGAAACCTAACCCTAAATTTTCAATCCACGACTAAACTACAAAGTGATTTCGCTGGATAGAGTGATCTCAAACATGGCAAGATACATGGCAAAACAATGTGATAAGAATCGGAGGGGGAATAGCACAAGGATCAAGTCCATACCCTAGTGCGGCGATGGGCTTGCTACGGCGGCAACGGCGGAGACGATTCCCATTGACGGTGGCGGAGACCAGCGGCGGGAGCCAGCTGGCGATGAGGAGGACGATCTGGAGACCCAGGGAGGCAGAGCAGGCTGAGCGCGGGTGAAGAGGTTTGGAAAATTTTCCAAATTTTTGGCCGCGGATATATATAGCCTGACTCTGTCGGTGTGACCGAGTGGAACAACTCGGTGGCACCGAGATTCATAACTGCAAGCAGTTACTAAAACTCGGTGTGACCGAAAAGTTCATATCGGTTGCACCGAGATTGAAAACCTAGATCGACTTAGTGATCTCGGTGTGACCGAAATGGATGAATCGGTCAGACCGGGACGCACAAAAAAGTTTTGGATTTTTATGTCTATGATGAATCGGGGACTCCTAGTGCTCCTCACACAGAGTGGTTCGAATCTGACTTGATCAAACTTTGTGATGTAGCATGAATAGAGTTTGAGACGAGAAAAGCATAGATAGCTAGAGAAGGTTCTTAGGCATTATTGTCCATCCACTTGGCAAAAGAAAAAGGAACCAAACAATCAAAACAACAAGTTGATGTCCTCGAATGAGTAAATTATGCAACCAACATGCTCACACAATAAAATGGCAAATGAAATATGTGGAAAAACATGCACAACCAATTCTAGCATCTATCAAGCAATTGGCGATGACTAGGTCATCTATATATGAGTATATTGACTTAGGAGTCAAATGAGAACATTTGATCATAGGTCATACTCATCGTTTAAGCACAAATGGGGTTACCATTTTTACATAAACCATTGTTGTGTTCACACCATTAGAGTTTCTTTAGCTCAATTTTAGAGTAAAGCTCCCCCTAGATGTGAGGTCCCCCCTAAGAGGGATGAACTAACCTTGGGTTTTGTCGATGATGACTTCACGTAGGTGTTGAAGATGTGGATGCTCAATGTTGATGTAGATCATTTGGAGCAATCCTTTGGAGTGAGTTGCACTTTCAATACCTACACGGGTTAGTCCCACAAGGAACAAACAAGGATATCCAAAGACATAGAGTGATGCACACACAAGATGATGTCTATGAAAGCATTAGGCTACCTTGTCCCTTGTCTTACCAGCAAGAGGGTTTGTGACTCCTTTAACTAGTGCAAGATGTGGAAGTTGATTGCACTTGTTCTTGCCAAAATGATAAGAGTGAAATATGTTCGCGGAGTCATCCTCAAGAACTCTCTGGTTCTTCTTCTTCGGGATCCACATCATGTTGATGGGAATCCTTGGAGTTGTAGTCGTACTTGATGAATTAGAACTTGATGTAGTCTTGGGAACCCACTTGACCAAGGCCTTGGGTGCTTCTTCAAAGGCATCAATTTCCTCTTGAAACTTATCCTTGCCTTTTTTGCTTGTGGTCTTATGGTGGAAGATCATCTTGAGCTCGTGTCCCTTTGAAGGAAGTAGGATCATACTTCTCCTGTTGAGGAACAAACTTCGCCTTGGGGTATTGATCTTCTTCCCACTCAACTCCATTGGCATTAAACTTTCGTTCAAAACCAACACATTGGTTCTTCCGGTGCCTTCCTTGCTTGCGTACAATTTCCTCGAATTGCTTACTCCGGCAAGGCTCTTGTAAAGACCTTTCTATATAATTCCCTTCAAAAAGCTACTTTCCTGCTCAAGTGTAACTTGGCTAAGAGAATCATTAGTGGAATCAAGAGAACTACTAGAAGCAACAACATTAGATTTAGCGTGATTATTGTTACTACTTGTCGGTGTCAAAACCGGTGGATCTCGGGTAGGGGGTCCCGAACTGTGCGTCTAGGCCGGATGGTAACAGGAGGCAGGGGACACGATGTTTTCCCAGGTTCGGGCCCTCTTGATGGAGGTAAAACCCTACGTGCTGCTTGATTAATATTGATGATATGAGTAGTACAAGAGTAGATCTACCACGAGATCAGAGAGGCTAAACCCTAGAAGCTAGCCTATGGTATGATTGTATGTTATGATTGTTGGCCTACGGACTAAAAACCCTTCGGTTTATATAGACACTGGAGAGGGTTAGGGTTACACAAGGTCAGTTACAAAGGAGGAGATATCCATATACGTATTGCCTAGCTTGCCTTCCACGCCAAGTAGAGTCCCATCCGGACACGAGATGAAGTCTTCAATCTTGTATCTTCATAGTCTAACAGTCCGGCCAATGGAGATAGTCCAGCTGTCTGGAGACCCCCTAATCCAGGACTCCCTCAGTAGCCCCCGAACCAGGCTTCAATGACGACGAGTTCGGCGCGCAGTATTGTCTTTGGCATTGCAAGGCGGGTTCCTCTCCAAATTCTGTGTACCTGTCGAAATAGTGTTCGGTATCTTGTGAATGTTGCACTCCTTGGCTTCCACGCCTAATAATGGCCACTTTCCACGTGTCGAGTGAATGTGAAGAGCCATGGTGTTTTCACATTTACCCCCTAGCTGTGTGAATGAGCCGGCTATTTAAAAAGACGAGGATTCAGATCCAAATCACACCATCCTCCCTTGGCGAGCCTTCATCGGAGTGCGCCCGACAGAGATCCATTCCATCATGGCCGGTCGACGCAGCTCCTCCTCTCGCACCCCTAGCTCCAAGCCTGGATTTTGGGAGAGATGTTCTGTCCTGCACAGCAAATTAGTGATGCTTCAATCCAAGGGATTTCTTCCCCCAGCGTGCATGGTCCCGGTTCAAGCCGGGCTCGCCACCTATAATGGCAGAGAGCAAGCGGAGAGCCTTCCCAATCCCTCCAAAGGACAGCGGGCATGCCTTGTCCCTTATTTAGTAAGAGGGCTCGGATTTCCAATTCATCCGTTTCTCCGGGGGCTCCTGGAGTTCTACAGCCTCCATTTGCACAATCTTACGCCTGCCTCCCTGCTGCATATCACGGGATTCGTAGCCCTTTGCGAGTTGTTTTTGGGCTGTGAGGCTCATTTCGCTCTGTGGAAGAAGCTGTTCTGCCTTGTGCCCCGTTCTCAGAAGGGGTCAATATATCAATTGGGCGGAGCCGAAGTGTGGCGTATTGCCGGGACCGGATACCTGTCCGGGACCCCAAAGAAGACGTCCGAAGACTGGCCTTCAGAATGGTGTTATATAGAAGACGTCCCCCTCCCGGATCCTATTCAGATCGGCCTTCCTGAGTTCGACAGCGCCCCTTTGAACAAGCGCCGGAGCTGGCGTCCACGGAGCTCCCTGGAGGAAGATGACAGGGACATTCTTTACTTGATGAGCCGGATAAGTTTTTTAGCTTGATCCAGATTAACCATGATCGAGGTCATGTCCACATGCATCATGCGGGGGGTGCAGCCGCTTTAGTATAGAGGCCACCCCATGTGGGATTTCGACAGGGAGGATGACGCCACCCGCCACGGCCGCAAAGGGTCGGGATCGGCTGCTGATCTAATAAAGATCTTATCCACTTTGTACAAGGGAGAAGAGGAGGAATTCCTTCGTGTCAACCCGTAGGGCGGATTTTCTATGTACAATCCTCCGAGCTGGGTAAGCGGAGACTTTTTATCGCCCATCCATGTCGTATTCCCGTAGTTAAGTATTCATTCTAGCGATTTCATCGCAGGAGCTGTGCCAGGCTGTAAAGGAGATAAATAGCCCTCCTCCACAACCCGAGGACCCTGGACATATCTGTGGAGCTGATCGATGGGGTATTTTACCAAGCGAGTAATGACAATGCTTTGGTGGCCATTACGGCCGATTACCCTGGGCTAGTTCCGGCCCCACAGGTGACTGAGACTGAAGTCCCAGCAGTTCAAAAAGGGATCCATCCTTGCGTGTTTTTGATCACCGTATAACAGCCGTGTTTTGCAGGAGAGGTCCTCGAGGCCGAAGGCCGAGCCTGCGGCGACTGGCCAACAAGGGGCCGCGAGGCTAGGCAGGCTGAAAAGACCCGCAGTCCGGATTGAGACACCGGCGCAGTGGTATGGCGCGCCGTCCTTATTGCAATACATTATTCTTAGAGGCATATTAACGCCCGTGCCTTCTTTTCAGGAAAAAGAGCGCTCGCCGGACTATACCCGGAGAGGCTACCAATCGCGCCTCCGCAAGCCAGGCTCCAAGGCCAGATCTGGAGGTGGGAATGAATACAAGGCGTGCGCCGGGTGCTCCTCCGATAGAGGATGCGGATAAACTATCCTCCACCCATTCCAAGGTGGAAAGTGCCATGAACCACAGGCGTCGCCGGACTGTTCTTCGTGACGCTTGTTTCTCCCAATAGGCATTGGATGCCTTCAACTCGGGAGACGCGCACCTCCGTGCTGCTCAAAATGGTCTAGCCAGAGCCACGGAGCAGTATGTAAAAGACATATGGGTGAGAAAATTTGGTGATTATATATATCAGTAGCCCCTGAGACTTGAAACAGTTAGGGTAACTGATTTAAGGATCATTTGTTATGCAGGTTCTTACAGAAAAGAATACTCAACTATCCCAGGAGTTGGAAGAGTGCAAAGACCGACTTCAGGCCGCACTGGCCGCAGCAGGGGAGCCCAAAGAGACCCCCTCTCGTAACATATCCTTCAAATGATAAGTATCATATAGAACGCGGCGTGTATGCAGATCTGACGATAAAATTGCAGATGACACTGGAGTAAATCCGGATAAGCAGCAGCTCCAACACCAGCTGAAGGCCGGTGAGAACGTGCTTACGAGGGTGAGGCAGGAGAAAAATGATCTCCAAGATGCCAACACCAAGCTGGGCGTGGAACTATAAGATGTTCACGCCCAACTGTCGGACTCTGTTAAGGAAAATCGACGGCTTCGATGCGGCATATTTAGTAAGTGTTTGAACGAACTTTGAAAAAGAATTTGGCAAGGAAGCTGGCTGACAGAGTTATGTCTGTAGGTATGTTAACAGGTCGTCCTACCGAGGAAATGCCCGGTTCAACGGGTGACCTTCTTCCCGAGCTCTCACAGCTGCACGAACGAGTTCGGCAGGTGATGAAAGGCATCGCCCAGGCCTTGTGGCCATCCGTCTCCATACCCGAAGGCCTTCGAGAGCTTGCAGAAAAGCTGAAGGGAGCACGGCGGCGCTTCCAATTATGGAAGATATCGGCCTGCCGTCAGGGCGCCAGGGAAGCCTGGGCAATGGTGAAGACACGGTACCCGAATGTCGGATTTCGGGTTCCGGCAGACCCTTGAGGTTCGAACACTGGGGTGCGCGCGGAGACTTCGCCTCCTACCTACCTGCACCCCTCCGCCTTGCTAGGATCTAAACTATGGAAAGAACAACACAAGAGACACAGGGTTTATACTGGTTCGGGCCACAGTTGTGGTGTAATACCCTACTCCAGTGTGTGGAGTGGTGGATTGCCTCTTGGGCTGATGATGATGAACAATACAAGGAAGAACAGCCTCGCGAGGGTCTGTTCTTGGCTGGGGCGATGAACTGCTGGGAGGAGCTCAGTCACCTTTCTCTCTCTCTCTCTCTCTCTCTCTCTACCGGATCTTCTCTATCCTTCGATCCCCCGGCCAGCTCTCTTGGCTCTATGGGTGGCCGGTCCTATTTATAGAGGCCCTGGTCCTCTTCCCAAATATCGAGCGGGAAGGGAGCCAACAATGGCGGGCTAATTTGAAGGGGGACAGCTAGCATCAACTATCCTGACAAAAGTAGTCTTCCCGTACGCAAAGCTCTGGTGATGACGCCGTCTTGGGCTCCACGGTGACCTCCGTCTCGTAGTCCTCCTAGTCTTGATCTCATTGCACCGAAACAACAACCTTTGCCCGATGCCTCGGTACTCCGCGGCTGTGCTTGCCCCCTTTGCACCAAAGAGGAAGGGAGGACACTACGCGGGCTGGAACCCGCCTGGCGCCCCCGGTCGTCATGGCTTGCGTCATGGGCACCTCGTGAGGTACCCCGCCTTGATCTCTCCGCCTCCTTGTGAGCCAGCCTGATGAGGCCGCGGCTGAGGAAGCTCCGCGTCGTCCGCCCCGCGAGGCTTGGCCCGTCGCGAGGGTCTTGGGTTTGTGTTGGTGAAGATGGGCCACGCTGGGCCCCCCTTTGAGCCACGCCGCAGGCCGCAGGTAGGCAAGTCTGGGGACCCCCATTCCCAGAAAGCCGACAGTAGCCCCCATGCCCAAGGCGCGCCCGGACTTGGCCGTGCAGGGAGGCGGAAGGGCAAGAGCGAAGCGCCACGGGCCCTAACAGCCTGCGGCCTTGGGCGCCGCATGGCGGTTGGTTGGACGTGGGTGTCTCCACTTCCCCATGGCGCCTCAGCAACTGCACGGATTGGACAAGTCCCTGCATGCAAAGTGGGTCATGATTACCTGCAATCGTGGAGGTCAGCGGTTGGCCTTTGCCGGCCATAAGTACGGAACAGCGCGCGCCCTTCCAGTCCATTCCTCCTTGCTTCTCCTTCTTCCCGAGCCTTGCTTCGTCTTGCTGCAATGGCTCCGATCCGCCAGTTCTTGACAGAAGAGAAGGGAAAAGCTCCCCGAGAGGGGCCAGACCCACTCCCGACGAAGAAACGGCTCGTCCCCCGTGGCTCGAACGAGGGGGCCCTTCAGGTGGTGTCGAGGCCTTGGTGCGAGCGGGTGCCGCCGGGGTTCCCGCTACCATTGTACGCCCACGTCGAGGGCCCCGAAGGAGCTGATGCTGACCGCCATGGGCGGCGCCGCCGTCGGTGCCGACGGGTCACGAAGGTGTGGGTCGTCCCCCTGGGGTCCACACCGAGGGCTCCTCCCAAGAGTTTGTGCTCCACGTCGCCATTCCTCTTCAGTCTTGGATCCGCCTTCCTCCCTTCTTCGCCTCCATCGTCCCACAGGGGGAGCCCCTGGAGCTTTGGCTGCAGCACGCCGGCTGCAGCACCCTCGCGACTGAGGCAGAGGTCACGGTCGTTGCCCTGGGCGAGGTCTTCATGACTCGGGGCTGGAGAGAGATCGCCCGGGTTTGCAGGGTAACGGGCGTTTTCACGGTCCACTTGGATTATGATGGTGCTTCGGTGATGCTCTTCAAGGTCTTCGATGTGAGCGGGCGCCAGCTGGAGTGCTGCCCCGGGGAAGGTGGCCAGGACCCTGCCGCGACGAGGACTGGGCCCGCCAACCGCTCCCTTGGCGGCTCCTCAGGCGGTGGAGGCGTCGGAGGCTCCAGCGACTCCGGCGAGCTCTTTGCGACTCCGGAGATGAGCGACGACAGCTACGAGCCCCCGAGCCGGCGTCTCTCCTGGAGCAGGGTGGGCTCGTCAGGCCGCCGCCGGCTCTGATTTGGATGGGGTTGGCGTCGGTGCTTGACGGCCCACTGTTGATGATGGCGTCTTTTGCAGGGTCGCGCGTAGTTTTTGTCCCTTTAGGATCTGTTCCCTGCGAGGAATCAAAAACGCGCCCTGTGGGGGCTTGTAAAGTGCTTGTGATCCTGTTTTGTTAATATAACCCTTGTCGTAGAATTGCAAGAGTTGCTCATTCCATCTCAGCTCAGTCCTCCCTTTCGAACCTCACGAGGGCTTGGTGCTCTGCGCCGACAGGTCCCAGTCCCAAGGCGGCTTCAGCCGTCGCTGGTATGCCAGGTCGCGATGCCGTTGTCAAGGCCAGGAGGTGAGCGACCCAGAGTCCGGTGAGAGCCCCTGAGTCACGATGCTCAGGAGGTCCCCTTTGGCGCCCAAGCAACCATCATTTGGTGAGAAAGAAGAGCGGGGTCGCTAACACGGGATAGCATTAGGTGCGGGGATGGTGCCACGGCAGCTGGCGCTTCCGGGTGATGACTTATCTCGAGGATCAGGGGCCGCTCTCTAGTGTGTCGCTGGGTACGTGCATCGGCAGGCGCGAGGTTGCTCGGCGAGGTCCTCGCATGTCTCTCCCCTCTCGCCTTTGCTCCCCTTTCTGCTCTACGTCCTCGGGTCCCGGCCCTCGAGCGAGTCTCAGCCGTCGCTGGTATGCCAGGTCGTGATGCCGTGGTCAAGGCCAGAGGGTGAGGGCTGGAGAGCCAGTAGGAGCCCTGAGTCGCGATGCTCAGGCACCCCCCTTTAACGTGCAAGCGGTTCGTGCGGACGAGAGCGCAGGTGACACCGCAAGGGCCTCGCCTGACGCAGCTCCTTCAGGAGGTCCTGCAGGTCCATCATAGAAAAAACAAGGGGTTGCCATGACAATTGATAGTCAGCCGTTGGTTTCTTCCGAGGGGTAGTGAGGCACTGAAGGCTTGACGAGGTGACGCTATGCGGGGCTGCCGCGGCCAGAGCTCAGCCATCCAGGTTTGTTGGCGTTGCAGGGACGGACCCATGTGCAAGCGTCGTGCCGTTCGGGAGCAGCTCTGTTAGTTGGCGTCAGCTGAGCAGGCAACTAGGTAAAACACATTAGCCACGACGGAGTGGATTCGTTCAAAAAGATGCTGGGAATGCGGACATCACTCGGTCAGGCCCGAGCGACTTCGGGGGTCATGCAGCCCGAGGGGCGCCCCCAACAAGGTAAGCTAACAACATGGAATAAAAAAGGTATACACATCGCAGGGACGGACCCACGCGGCCTGGGAATAATGCAGCCCTGGGGGCGCTCCCAGCTAGAAATAAAACGTGAGAGATGTCACCAGATGATGTTTGAGGATGAAGGAGCGTCGGTGTAGCAGGCTCGGTGGGCTGCGGGAGCCGATCCTCACGAGCCCCCAGGCCCAGGGGCCTCGGGAGGCTCCGGAGGCGCTGGTGGCTCCTCACGGGCCATCTCCATCCCTGCCAGGGCTGCGGAACGGCTGGCCTCTTGTGCCCCCGTGATGCCCCTCGTGAGGCGCTGGTACGTGTTAGCCGCGTTCGGCAAGCCGTAAGGCATGCGAACGTAGCTGTGGGGTGGGCCTCCGTAGCGCCCCACTTGCGAGGGCCAGAGGCGCTCTAGAGAGGCGAGTCGGTTGAGCCCCCGGTATGTCGATGCAGATGCGCAGCCCACCATCCTCGCTTGGATGGGGAGCCACTGAGGGTAGGTGGCGGCCGCCTTTCATGACTCTTGACTCCTGTAGCTCCTGAATGGCCTTGATGACGAACTCCCGAGGGTCTGGGTCTCCTTGCCTTGCTCCTTCTTGAGGGAAACGTGCTTTGAAACACGCCTCCATGTGGTGCCCAAGCGCCACCCTCGTGACCCTAGCTAGGCCGGTGGCCCTCCAGGGGAGAGCCCCCGAGCCCCGCCTGAGGAGGGCGCCGGGCGCGCTTTCCTATGCGATGGAAGGAGGTTCCCCATGGGCAGGCGCGGGCCCAGAGGGGCCTGCCTCCTGAGTGGTCGGGCCGGACGATGTCTTCTTCTTCTTAGGGGAGGTCTCGGGAGGCCTCCTGCTTCCACGATCCGAGTCTTCCAGTTACGCGTCCTGAAAGGCTCGTTCCACGGAACACACCGCCTCCTTCTCTTCACATGGCACCGTGATGACTCCGCCACTTCCTGGCATCTTGAGGACGTTGTAGCCGTGATGAGTTATAGCCATGAACTTGGCCAGCGTTGGGTACCCAAGGATGGCATTGTACAGCAGGCGAATGTGAGCGACGTCGAAGTCGATGAGCTCGGTGCGGTAGTTGTTGCGTGCCCCGAAGGTGACAGGGAGGCGGACCTGCCCAATCAGGACCGTGGATCCGTCGGTGATATCGGAGAAAGGCTTGGTTGGCTGAAGCTGGCTGTAGGGCACTTGGAGGTTGTTGAATGTCTCTACGGACAGGATGTTGAGCCCTGCCCCGCCATCGATGAGGGTCTTGGTGACCACCACGTTGCTGATGATTGGGGAACAAAGCATCGGGAGAACTCCGGCTGTAGCCGCACACTTGAGCTGATCTACTGAGCTGAACGTGATGGCGCACGCCGACCACCTGAGAGGGCGCGTGGCTTCGAGCCTGGGAAGGACTGCGTTCATTTCGCGGGCGAACTTCTTGAAGATGCACTGAGAGGCTGGGGCTTGTGCCCCGCCCAGGATGCAGGCGATCGCGCGCGGCTCCTGGAAGCCCCCAGCCCCTTCGTCCTGGTGGCGTTCCTCGTTTCTCCTTGGCTGCGGCGGCAGCGGTGGCAGGCCTGCGTTGCCTTGCGGGCGATCCTCACGAGGCTGATCCCTCCAGTCTCCCTTGCGAGGCTGATCCCTCCAGCCTCCCTCGCGAGGCGGGTCTTGCAAGCTATCCTCGCGAGGTTGATCGCGCCACCCTTGGTTTCGGCCACGGTCTTCCCAACGTCCTGCGTTCCTTCCTCCTCCCCGGCCGTAGCCCCAGTCACTGCGGTCAGGGCGACGACCGATCCTTCCTTCTCGCACGGCTTGGAGCTCTCGACATTCGTTGGTGTTGTGGGTGTGGAGGTCGTGGTACACACAGTACCGGCTGCCCTTGGAAGGTTCGGGCTGATCTTTGCCCCGCTTGGTGTCTGGTTCTGCCGCGAGCACGGCAGCCCCCTTGCGCTTCACATCCTTGGCCTTGGGCTTCTTCTCTTTGGGTCTGTGACAGGCAACTCGAGGAGGGAGAGACGCCCTTCCTCGGCCCTGGCGCACTTGGTTGCCAGGTTGAATAGTTCCAAGGAAGTGCACAGGTCTTCATGCATCGCCAGCTCTTCCTTCATCTTGACGTCGCGCACGCTGTCGGAGAAGGCCGAGATGATGGCCTCCTCAGTCACCTTGGGAATCTTGAGGCGTGTGTTGTTGAAGCGCTGGATGTACTTCTGTAGGGTCTCCCCGGGCTGTTGCTTGATGCAGCGCATGTCGCTCACAGCGGGTGGCCGGTCGCGAGTGCCTTGGAAGTTGGCGATGAAGTGGGTGCGCATCTCGTCCCAGGAGGAGATTGTGCCTGGAACCAGGTTCAGGAGCCAGGTGCGGGCTCCGTCCTTGAGTGCCATGGGGAACCAGTTCGCCATGACCTTCTTGTCTCCGTTGGCAGCTTCGATGCCCAGCTCGTAGAACTGGAGGAACTCCGCAGGGTCAGCCGTGCCGTCGTAGCGAGGAGGCAAGTCTGGCTTGAACTTGCTGGGCCACGCGACACTGCGTAGCTCGGCGGTGAAGGCGCGGCAGCCTGCTGTGGCCATGGGAGGCCTTGGATGACGGGGAACTTGGTCTTGCATGTCCCCACGCGCTGCAGTTAGGAGCAGCACGGGGTCTTGACGCGCGGGAGCAGGAGCATGGTCGCGACGTGCTGGAGCAGCGAGCGCCCGGGCAGCTTCCTGCGGGCGAGGGACTTCTTGACAGCTCTGCTCTTGCTGCGCTGGCGCCTGACGGAGCGGGTTCCGCCCAGGGGCCATGCGCCTTGGAGCCATGGTGCCTTCCTGAGGAGGAGGCAGCCGGGGCGCTGCCGGAGCTTCATTGCCCGCGCGGGGCGGGGTGCGGTGCAGTGGAACGGACGGCGCAGGAGAGCCCCCTGCGGCACGGACGAGCTCGGCGATGCGGTCGAGCCATTCTACATAGACGTCATCGATGGGACGGTAGCACAAGAGCTCGTTCGCCGTGATGAGTGCATCCCAACCCTCCATGGGAGCGTGGAGCGTGCGGCACGAAGAACCAGCTGGGGTGAGCGAGGGAGTTGCGGTGCGGATGTCTTGCCGCACGGACGGATGCTGGGACGATGCTTGCTGCTCGTCCCCCCCGGGCCGGTGGCGGCATTAACGGCAGGTGACGGGGAACGGCGAGGACGCCCGCCGACAGGGGCCGTCTGGGCGACGCGGGCAGCGAGCGCGGCCCGGCGCTCGGCGCGGGCCTGACGAGCGTCAGACATGGGCGTGATGGTCGGAGGAGAACGGGGTGGTGGAAGACGAATCCCGGCGCACCCCTACCTGGCGCGCCAAATGTCGTATTTCGGGTTCCGGTAGACCGTTGAGGTTCGAACACTGGGGTGCGTGCGGAGACTTCGCCTCCTACCTACCTGCACCCCTCCGCCTTGCTAGGATCTAAACTAGGAAATAACAACACAAGAGACACAGGGTTTATACTGGTTCGGGCCACCGTTGTGGTGTAATACCCTACTCCAGTGTGTGGTGTGGTGGATTGCCTCTTGGGCTGATGATGATGAACAATACAAGGAAGAACAGCCTCGTGAGGGTCTGTTCTTGCCTGGGGCGATGAACTGCTGGGAGGAGCTCAGTCACCTTTCTCTCTCTCTCTACCAGATCTTCTCTATCCTTCGATCCCCCGGCCAGCTCTCTTGGCTCTGTGGGTGGCCGGTCCTATTTATAGAGGCCCTGGTCTTCCTCCCAAATATCGAGCGGGAAGGGAGCCAACAATGGCGGGCTAATTTGAAGGGGGACAGCTAGCATCAACTATCCTGACAAAAGTAGTCTTCGCCTGCACAAAGCTCTGGTGATGACGCCGTCTTGGGCTCCACGGTGACCTCCATCTCATAGTCCTCCTGGTCTTGGTCTCGTTGCACCGAAACGGCAAACTTTGCCCGATGCCTCGGTACTCCGCGGCTGCGCTTGCCCCCTTTGCACCAAAGAGGAAGGGAGGACACTGCGCGGGCTGGCACCCGCCTGGCGCCCCCGGTCGTCATGGCTTGCATCATGGGCACCTCGTGAGGTACCCCGCCTTGATCTCTCCGCCTCCTCATGAGCCAGCCTGACGAGGCCGCGCCTGAGGAAGCTCCGCATCATCCGCCCCGCGAGGCTTGGCCCCTCGCGAGGGTCTTGGGTTTGTGTTGGTGAAGATGGGCCGCGCTGGCCCCCCTTTCAGCCACGCCACAGGCCGCAGGCAGGCAAGTCTAGGGACCCCAGTTCCCAGAACGCCGACAACAAAGGCTGACCCGAACCACCTGGCCGAAGTCGGACCTATGAGGCCTGATGGGAAGGAGATCCCTGTGAGCTTAGTGTACGGCCAAGTAGAATTGGCCGCAAAGTATTACCAACAGGACTGTAGATAGACAGCCTATTGGATGGTATTGAAGAGGAATTTAACCAGTCAAATTGACTATGTAATTTTAAAGTGACATGTATAATGCCTTCTAGCCGGATTGTAGATCATTTGTCATGGCGGACCTTTTCGCTTCAACCTCGGGACCCGGTAGTCCGGAGTGTATGTGAATACCCTCTCGGTTATGTAAGAACTGGGGCATGCGTGGAGACCAGGCGTAGGGGTCATTAGTGCTTTATCAGACAAGTGCCCAACTAGCTATGTTATATTACGTGGGTAGTAAGAAACATCTTCCAGGGAGAATAGTTCCGTTAAGGGTTCCTTTCCTTGGGTAAGCATGCCCTAAAGTGCATGTCCGGACTGTGATAAGAAGCGCAGAAAAATCATCTGGGGGAGGATATGAATAATAAAAGTCATCTTTTGTTCACCAACCGAATATTCCCTTAAGAACACTAGCTTTCGGCTTCACCCAGTCTGAGGTACACGTCCGGCTGACCCGGCGGTAACAATCGCAGAGGTGCTCCCCTTATGCCCTAGCCAAATTAACGGGAACGTAGGGCATAAATACAAGAGCCAGGCAACCCAGCTTGGCCAAAACTTAAGTCATATCGATGCCTATAATGGTGAAAAAAGGTACATGCGGAAGTATATCACATGTGTTGGGCGTGAGGCCCAGGAAAATAACTTAAGCTTCTGTGAAAGAAGCCCCCCGGTATGAAGAGTGCGGCTAGCGCATCTGTAATGTACGAGTGAGGCACAAGGTGACCCTTGAAGGCCTATAGAAATAAAAGAAAGAAATGGAAACAAGACAGATGATGCATATGCAGAAAATGGACAAAGGGAGGGGACTAACATAGAGTCCGATGCTAAGCATAGAATCTTTGAAGCCTGGCTGCGTTCCATGTGTTCGGCTCGAGTCGACTAGTCGATGCATCCCGCAGTCGGTACGCTCCACCGGTCAGCACTTGGTCGATAACGAAGGGACCTTCCCATTTGGGCTTGAGCTTGTTCTTTTTCTTATCCAGCAGCCGTATAACTAGTTCGCCAACGTTATAAGTTTTGGCCCGTACTTCTCTGCTTTGGTATCTGCGAGCCTGTTGTTGGTAAAATGCGGAACGGGCTTTGGCTACGTTGCGCTCTTCCTCCAAGGTGTCCAGACTGTCCTGCCGATCGAGCGCGGCTTCTCTTTCTTCATACATGCACACTCGAGGTGAGTCATGAACTATGTCACAGGGCAGGACTGTCTCTGCGCCGTACACCATAAAAAAGGTGTATATCCGGTACTACGATTTGGCGTGGTCTGCAGCCCCCAGAGTACGGAGTCGAGCTCCTCTACCCAGTGCGTGTCTAACTCCGTTAAGGAGCGCACTAATCTGGGTTTAATGCCGCTCATTATAAGACCATTTGCTCGTTTCACTTGACCGTTGGTCTGTGGGTGATAGACTGAAGCATAATCGAGCTTGATGCCCATTTTGCTGCACCAGAGTTTTACCTCGTCTGCCGTGAAGTTCGTTCCATTATCAGTGATGATGCTATGGGGGACGCCATAACGGTGTACATCCCCGGATATGAAATCTATCACCGGTCCGGTTTCGACTATTTTAACCGGTTTAGCCTCTATCCATTTGGTGAATTTATCCACCATGACCAATAAGTATTTTTTTTCTTGTGGGTTCCCCCTTTAAGGGGTCCAACCATGTCAAGGCCCTAGACCGCGAAGGGCCATGTAATGGGGATTGTTTGGAGGGCAGTGGGTGGCATGTGGCTTTGATTTGCAAAGAGCTAGCAACCGGCGCAACGTTGGACCAAGTCCTGTGCATCTGCCCGGGCCGTTGGCCAATAGAATCCTGTACGGAAGTCCTTTCTTACAAGAGCTCGGGCTACGGCGTGATGACCGCCGAATCCGGCGTGAATTTCTGCCACAAGGTTCCACCCTTCCTCTTCGGAGAAGCACCTTTGAAGGACTCCGGTAGCGCTTTTTTTGTACAATTCTCCCTCATGGACCCTGTAGGCCTTGGATCGCCGCACTATGTAGCGTGCCTCATTTTGGTCCTCCGGAAGTTCCTGTCTAGTTAGGTAGGCCAAGAATGGTTTTGTCCACGGGGCAATAATGGCCATTATTTCGTGGGCTGAATGTGTTATTTCGATGGCAGAGCCTCCGATTGTGTCAGAGAGTTCAGTATCGGGTATTTTGGCCGGGTCCGGACTGTTGTTAGCGGTGTCCCCTTCCCATGCTACGGATGGCTTGAAGAGCCGTTCCAGAAATATGTTGGGAGGGACCGCGTCGCGTTTTGTGCCGATGTGGGCGAGGATATCCGCCGCCTGATTGTTTTCCCGAGCCACATGGTGAAATTCGAGCCCCTCGAACCGAGATGACATTTTTAGGACGACATTGCGATAAGCTACCATTTTCGGATCCTTGGCATCGAAGTCTCCATTTATCTGGGATATCGCGAGGTTCTAATCCCCACGCACCTCTAGGCGTTGAATGCCCATGGATACTGCCGTCCGGAGACCATGTAGAAGGGCCTCATATTCGGCTGCATTGTTGGAGTCCGTATACATTATCTGTAGTACGTATTGAACGGTATCTCCTGTTGGGGACTTCAAAACAACGCCAGCCCCCAGACCAGCCAACATTTTGGAGCCGTCAAAGTGCATGATTCAGTTTGAATATGTGTCATACTCTTTAGGGAGTTCGGCTTCCGTCCACTCAGCGACGAAGTCAGCCAAAACTTGCGACTTAATAGCTCGCCGTGGCTTGTAAGTTATGTCGAACGGGAGGAGCTCAATGGCCCATTTGGCAATCCGGCTCGTCGCGTCGCGGTTGTTTATAATATCGTTAAGTGGTACTTCCGAGGCTACCATTATTGAACACTCTTGAAAGAGTGTCGCAGCTTCCGGGATGCCATAAATACCGCGTATGCTATCTTTTGGTAATGCGGGTACGGTGATTTGCATGGAGTAAGGACAGTGGACGCATAGTAAACCGGCTTTTGAAGGGGGAATTTGTGTCCGTCCACTTCTCACTCGACGACGAGCACTGCGTTTACTACTTGATGAGTTGCCGCAATGTATAATAGCATTGGTTCGCCAGTGTTTGGCGCGGCCAGGACTGGGTTTGTTGCCAATATGGCTTTTATTTCGTTGAGCCCAGCCGAGGCGGCATCCTTCCACTCGAAGTGTTTGGTGCGCTGGAGGAGGCGATAAAGGGGTAATGCCTTTTCTCCCAAGCGGGAGATAAAGCGGCTTAGAGCCGCCACGCATCCGGTCAATTTTTGTATTTGTTTGAGGTCTGTTGGGGTAGCCAACTGTGACAACGCTCGGATTTTGGCCGGATTAGCTTCAATACCTCTATTGGAGACAAGGAATCCCACGAGCTTTCCGGCTGGTACGCCAAAAATGCATTTTTTCCAGATTGAGCTTGATGTCATATGTTCGGAGGTTGTCGAATGTGAGCCTCAAGTAGTCTACTAGAGTTTCAACATTCTTGGTTTTAACGACCACGTCATCCACGTATGCCTCCACTGTTTTGCCGATCTAGTTTGCCAGACATGTCTGAATCATGCGCTGATATGTTGCGCCGGCGTTTTTGAGCCCGAAGGGCATTGTGTTGAAGCAGAATGGGCCGTATGGTGTGATGAATGCCGTTGCGGCTTGGTCTGGCTCCGCCATTTTAATTTGATGGTAGCCGGAGTATGCATCGAGGAAACACAATGAATCGTGTCCTGCGGTAGCATCGATGATTTGATCGACGCGGGGGAGGGGAAGGGATCCTTTGGGCAGGCCTTGTTAAGGTCCTTAAAATCGACGCACAAGCGCCAGGATTTGTCCTTCTTTTGTACCATCACCAGGTTTGCTAGCCAGTCCGGATGTTTTATGTCTCTGATGAATCCGGCCTCCAATAGCTTAGCTAGTTCCTCTCCCATGGGTTGTCTTTTAGGCTCGGAGAAATGTCGAAGAGCCTGCTTGACTGGCTTGAATCCTTTTAGGATATTTAGGCTGTGCTCAGCCAGTCTGCGTGGGATTCCTGGCATGTCTGAAGGGTGCCAGGCAAAAATTTCCCAGTTCTCACGTAGGAACTCTCGTTGTGCAGCATCGACATCAGGGTTTAATTATGCCCCGATGGAAGCTGTTTTTGTAGGGTCCGTTGGATGGACTTGGAATTTGACTATTTTTTCCGCCGGTTTAAAGGAGGTGGACTTGGATCTTTTATCGAGTATCACTTCATCCCTGTTTACCGTGGAGCGCAGCGCAGTTAGTTCCTCGGCCGCTAGGGCTTCGGATAGTGCCTCGAGGGCCAGTGCAGCTGTCTTATTTTCAGCGCAGAGTGCTATGTCCGGATCACTAGTAAGAGTGATGATTCCGTTGGGCCCGGGCATTTTGAGCTTCATGTACCCGTAATGGGGTATGGCTTGGAAGATTGTAAACGCCTCCCGCCCTAATAGAGCATGGTATCTGCTGCTGAACGGGGCCACTTGGAATGTAATTTCTTCGGACATGTAACTATCCGTGTGCCGAATACCACGTCTAGTGTGATTTTTCTAGCACAGCGTGCTTCCCGACTGGGGATGATTCCTCATAGGCAAGGTGGTGCTACTTTTCTCAATGCGGCTCTAGTCTATTTCCATATTTTGAAGAGTTTCCTCATAGGTGAGGTTTAATCCGCTGCCGCCATCCATGAGTACCTTGGTGAGTCGAAAGCCGTCCACGATTGGACTGAGGACCAGTGTGGCTGGTGCTCGGGCTGTTCGGAATTTAGGTTCGTCACTGGCATTGAAGGTAATAGCCGTGTCACTCCAAGGATTTATTTCTGCTATGTGGCAGATTTCGGCCATGCTGCGGAGTGTTCACTTGCGTCTATTATTTGACGCGAAGGTCTCAAAGTCCGTTAACACTGTATTGTTGTCCACGGGATGGTGCTTTGTGGTCTTTGGAAGGAGTAGATCCTCACCACTTTTGGCCAGCTGCCGGAGTATCCAACATGCTCTAAGGCTGTCCGTTGGTATTGCATCCGCTATAATATGAATTTTGCAGCGTCCGTTGAGCCATCCCTCTAGTACGGCTCCTTGCCCCGTAGAGGGCTTTTGCTTTTTGGTAGTTAACCCAGGTGTATTGTGATAATGCACCCTTTTATTTCGGAGTGGGTTTGTATTCAGGGCCGGATTATCCCAAAATTTTATTTCGGTTTTCCAGGCGCTTTCCATCGCACAGTACTTTCGTACTATGGACACCAAGTCGGCAAAGCGTGTAATTTTGGGAAGACTTATGGCGTTGAGGATTCCCTTGTCCCTGCAATTATTGCAGATGAATGTAATTGCATCTTCCTCGCGGCAGTCATTTATCCTGTTCATGACCAGGAGGAATCTGGCCCAGTAATGGTGTACTGTTTCTTCGGGCTCTTGCCTAATTTGGGATGGATCGCGTATGTTTGGGTGGGTGGGTGGAATTGAATCCGAATCCTCACCCAATCTGAGACTCAGGGGCCAAGGAGTTTCCGAACTTAGAAGTTTGGATTCTTGGATGTTTTCCGATAAATCTAGCCCGCTGCCTGATTATAGGTTCAGGCCTTGAGTGACATCCTTCCCTCCGCGGGTATCCGACTTGGAGGGATCGGGAATCCGGACATAGCTAGTCCTTAAGATAGATGAAGGGTTGCCGCATTGTTCCTCCACCACTGCAACGTGATGGGTGACCTGGGGAGAGTTGATCTCTCTCAGATCTGGTTTAGACCAAATCTGATCATAGTCTGTAGCGACTCCTAGGGGGGCGATGCGATCCAAGAGCTCGTTCAGGGAACAGAGCTCCATTGAATCTATTTGCTTGGCGAGATCCGAATTGACGTGAAGATTGCTTTCGATGACCCGAGAAGTCATTGTCGGCGCAGCGGCCGAACAGGCAGTCATAAGAAAACCACCTAGCCGGAGAGTTTGGCCGATAGCCAAAGCTCCCTCAGTGCTAGTGCCATCTTTAAAGACGGGATGAGGCATCCTTCCTGGTGGTGACGGCATAGCGGAACTCTCAATGAAAGCACCAATGTCGGTGTCAAAACCGGCGGATCTCGGGTAGGGGGTCCCGAACTGTGCGTCTAGGCCGGATGGTAACAGGAGGCAGGGGACACGATGTTTTACCCAGGTTCGGGCCCTCTTGATGGAGGTAAAACCCTACGTGCTGCTTGATTAATATTGATGATATGAGTAGTACAAGAGTAGATCTACCACGAGATCAGGGAGGCTAAACCCTAGAAGCTAGCCTATGGTATGATTGTATGTTATGATTGTTGGCCTACGGACTAAAAACCCTTCGGTTTATATAGACACCGGAGAGGGTTAGGGTTACACAAGGTCGGTTAAAAAGGAGGAGATATCCATATACGTATTGCCTAGCTTGCCTTCCACGCCAAGTAGAGTCCCATCCAGATACGAGACGAAGTCTTCAATCTTGTATCTTCATAGTCTAATAGTCCGACCAATGGAGATTGTCCGGCTATCCGGAGACCCCCTAATCCAGGACTCCCTCACTACTAGAGGAAGAATCTTTCTTGTTCTTGTTACTAGACTTGACTTGAGGCATGTAAGTGGACAAGAGTAAACGCTTGGCAATGTAGGAAGAATTTGTCTTGCGAAGATCATCATTTATTGCCTTTAAGAACTCATGCTCTTGCTCAAGGTTGAGATTTTCAAAATGTAATTTCTCATGAGTCCTTAAAATTTCTCGATGATCTCCTAAGATAGTTTCATGAGCTAACTTAAGAGTGTTTAGTTCTTTAGTTAGAAACTCAATCTTCTCCTTATCATTGTCATTCGTTTTATCTTGATTAGCATGATTAATTGATGTTTCATCATAGTATTCATCACTAGAGTTGTCAATAAGTAAATTATCATCAACTAACAAGTCATCTTCATCACTATTGAAATCAACATACTCGGGGTGTGATACCTTTGGGCCTTTAGCCATGAAGCATCTTCCAAGTCCTTCATTTGGTGAATCAAATATGTCGTAGGAGTTGGTTGACACAAGTGCTAGACCGGCAACACCTTCATCTTGAGTATATTCGGAGTCGGAGTGCTAGCTTCTCTCGGAGTGATTGTCGGAGTCAGAGCCGGATACCCACTCACCAACATGAGCTTGATGTCTTCATTTTGTGTAGCTCCTTGATGATTTTTCCTTCCTTTCAAAATATTTGCTTCTCGGGGATGTTCTTCGTTCATAACGATCATCTCTACTCCTTCTCTCTCTTGATGGTGATTCTTCTCTTCTACTTCTTCTTTTTGGAGAATCTTCTCTTCTTTTGTAGGGTGTCGTACACTCATTGGAATAGTGTACGGGTCTTCCACAATTGTAGCAATTTCGCTCTCGACTAGAAGATCTTTTGTCATTGTAGGACCTTGACTTGGAACTTCTCTCTTTGCTTCTACTCTTGTATAACTTGTTGAATTTCTTCACCATTATGCTCAATTCTTCATTGAAGGTTTGTTTCTCACTTGATAATGTGGGAGCTTCACATGAGGCTTTGTAAGCACCACTTGACTTGTTATGGAGCTCCTCCTTATCCTTGAGTGATATCTCATGAGCAACAATTCTTCCAATGACATCCGTTGGCTTGAGATCTTTGTAATTGGGCATCATTGGAATCAATGTGCAAACGGTATCATATTTTCCGTCCAAAGCTCTCAGGATCTTCTTGATGATGAATTTGTCGGTCATCTCTTCACTTGCTAAGCTGGCGATCTCATTTGTGATAAGAGCAAGCCTACAGTACATTTCAACGACACCTTCACCATCCTTCATTTTGAACTTGTCAACCTGACTTTGAAGCACATTCAACTTGGATTCCTTGACGGAGTCGGTACCTTCGTGCATATCAATCAAAGTATCCCTAATTTCCTTTGCATTCTCAAGACGGCTGATTTTGTTGAATTCTTCAGGGCACAATCCGTTGAAGAGGATATCACAAGCTTGAGAATTGTATTGCAACATCTTCAACTCTTCCACGGTAGCTTCACGATTCGGTTCTCTCCCATCAAAGAATTCACCTTGCAAGCCAATACACACAATAGCCCAAACGGCGGGGTTATGTCCAAGAATATGCATTTTCATCTTATGCTTTCAACTAGCAAAATTAGTACCATCAAAGTAAGGACCTCTACGGTGGTAGTTTCCCTCGCTAGACTCCATACTCTCCTAGGTTGTGAAACCAAGGCTATGACTTCCAAAAGCTATGAAAATCAAGGCAAATGGAAACCTGGCTCTGATACCACTTGTAGGATCGAAAGTATGTCTAGAGAGGGGGTGATTAGACTACTTGACCAAATACAAACTTATGCTTTTCCCAATTTTAGTTCTTGGCAGATTTTAGCAACTTTGGAAAAGTCAAGCAATCTTAACACAATTGAAGCAAGCATGCAAAGAGTATATGAGAAGCGGAAAGTAAAGCATGCAACTTGCAAGAATGTAAAGGGAAGGGTTTGGATGATTCAAACGCAATAGGAGACATGGATGTTTTTGTCGTGGTTCCGATAGGTGTTGCTATCGTATATCCACGTTGATTGAGAATTCAACCCACGAAGGGTAACGGTTGCGCAAGTCCACAGAGAGCTCCACCCACGAAGGGTCCACGAAGAAGCAACCTTGTCTATCCCACCATGGCCGTCGCCCACAAAGGACTTGCCTCACTAGCGGTAGATCTTCACGAAGTAGGCGATCTCCTTGCCCTTACAAACTCCTTTGTTCAACTACACAATCTTGTCAGAGGTTCCCAAGTGACACCTAGCCAATCTAGGAGACACCACTCTCCAAGAAGTAATAAATGGTATGTTGATGATGAACTCCTTGCTGTTGTGCTTCAAATGATAGTCTCCCCAACACTCAACTCTCTCTCACAGCATATGGATTTGGTGGAAAGAAGATTTGAGTGGAAAGCAGCTTGGGGAATGCTAGAGATCAAGATTCATATGGTAAGAATTGAATATCTTGGCCTCAACACAAGTGTAGGTGGTTCTCTCTCAGAAAAAGTAAGTTGGAAGTGTAGGTTTGTTCTGATGGCTCTCTCCTCGAATGAAGAGGTGGTGGAGGGGTATTTATAGCCTCCACACAAAATCTAACCGTTACACACATCTTGCCAATCTCGGTGGGACTGAATAGTTAAACTCGGCCGGACCGATTCAGCAAAGCTAGTGACCGTTAGGGTTTTTGGTGGGACCCACATGCAACTCGGTAGGACCGATATGATTAGGGTTAGGGCATAACATAATCTCGGTGAGACCAATTACACAAACTCGGTGAGACCGATTTTGGTAATAAGCTAACCAGAGAGTTGGTCAGGTAAACTCGGTGGGACCGATCGCTCATTTCGGTGAGACCGAAATGTTACGAAGGGAAAACATAGAGTTTATATTGCAATCTCGATGGGACCGATTGCTCATCTCGGTAAGACAAAAATGTTACGAAGGGAAACAAAGAGAGTACAATCCCATCTCGGTGAGACTGAGATCACTATCGGTGAGACCGATTTGGCTAGGGTTTGTGGCAGTGGCTATGACAACTGAACTCGGTGGCGTCGGATAGAAAGAATCGGTGGGGCCACGTTTGACTTTTGGTTTAGGTTATATGTGGATGTGAGAAAGTAGTAGAGGGTTTTGGAGCATATTACTAAGCATTTTGAGCGAGGGCCTCATTAAACAACACCTCATCCCTCCTTGATAGTATTGGCTTCTCCTATAGACTCAACATGATCTTGGATCACTAAAATAGAAAATGTAGAGTCTTGAGCTTTGAGCTTGAGCTAATCCTTTGTCCTTCGCATTTTGAGGGGTCCACTTTTCTCATCCATGCCATGCCAATCATTGAGCTTTCCTGAGATATTAATCTTGAAATAGCATTACCTCAATGAGCTATATGTTGTTAGGAATTACCAAAACCACCTAGGGATAGTTGCACTTTCATATCTCAAGCATAGTTGCCTAGCATACCACTTCAACATATAAATTTGATCCCATAATAGTTCCCCTTTTCGAGTCAAGCGATATTCCCTAAAGTATTCACGTTGATCCAATGTGTCTCCCATTACATAATTGAATGGGGTTTTCTCAGGATTATCAAAGTAGTACATAATATCTGTCACATAATGAGCATCGAGGGTTTTAGGAGGTTCCTCATCTCCATGAGTAGCAAGTACACCAATTTTTTTGGTATTCCGTGTTCCATATCCATAACTAAAGATAAAGAACAACTAAGAACAGCAAATAAAAATTACTTAGTGATAAAGCAAACAAGCACACACGAGAATATTCACCCCACGCTATTGCTCCCCGGCAACGACGCCAGAAAAAGGTCTTGATAACCCACAAGTATAGGGGATCGCAACAATTTTCTATAAGTAAGAGTGTCGAACCCAACGAGGAGCTAAAGGCTGAACAAATATTCCCTCAAGTTCTATCGACCACCGATACAAATCTACGCATGCTTGACGTTCGCTTTAACTAGAACAAGTATGACAGTAGAAGTACTTTGTAGGTGTTGTTGGATAGGTTTGCAAGATAATAAAGAGTGCGTAAATAAAAGGTAGGGGCTGTTTAGATAAAGAAACAATAAAGTAAATATAGCGAGTCTGGAAAAGTGGTGGTAGGAGTTGTGAAATTGCCCCTAAGAAATTGACTACTTTAGTAGACCGATAGCAAGTATTATGTGGGAGAGGCCACTGCTAGCGTGTCATACCTGACTTGGAATTCTATGCACTTATGATTGGAACTATTAGCAAGTGTCCGCAACTACTAATGTTCATTAAGGTAAAACCCAACCATAGCATTAATATATATTGGTCCCCCTTCAATCCCGTATGCATTAATTTCTATGCTAGGTTGAAGCTTCTGTCACTCTTGCCCTCCAATACATAGTCCTATCAACATACAACTAACCCTATGGTGTGACCCACGCGCGCGCTCATATGATGGGCACAAAAGGACAGCAACATAACCACAAGCAAATTAAATCAATCATAGCAATTCATCAACCACCGATAGGACAACGAAAATCTACTCAGACATCATAGGATGGCAACACATGATTGGATAATAATCTGAAGCATAAAGAACCATGTTCAAGTAGAGGGTACAGCGGCTTGCGGGAGAGTGGACCGCTATAGATAGAGGGGGGAAGGTGATGGAGATGTTGGTGAAGATGGAGGAGGTGTTGGTGTAGATCGCGGTGATGATGATGATGGCCATGGCAGCGTTCCGGCGCCACCGGAAGAGAAGGGGAGAGGGGGCCCCTTCGTCTTCTTCTTCCTTGACCTCCTCCCTAGATGGGAGAAGGGTTTCCCCTCTGGTCCTTAGCCTCCATGTCATGGGAGGGGCGAGAGACCCTCCGAGATTGGATCTGCCTCTCTGTCTCTCTTTGTTTCTGCATTCTGCCCTGCCGCCCTTTCACCGTTCCGTATATATATGGAGATCCGTAACTCCGATTGGACCGAAACCTTCGGCGTGATTTTGTTTTCCAAAAATTAGCTTTCTTGCAGCCGAAGAAGGGCATCAACCGCCTTACGGGTGGACCACGAGGGTCAGGGGCGCACCCAGGGGGTGGGGCGCACCCCCCTACCTCGTGCCCACCTCGGACACCGTTTCGCGTTGATCTTTCTCCCAGATTTCCAAATATTCCAAAAATAAGCTCCGCTCGTTTTTATCCCATTTGGACTCTGTTTGATATGGATATTCTGCGAAATATAAAACATGCAACAAACAGGAACTGGCACTAGGAACTGGATCAATATGTTAGTCCCAAAAACAAAAAAAAAGTTGCCAAAAGTATATGAAAGTTGTAGAATATTGGCATGGAACAATCAAAAATTATAGATACGATGGAGACGTATCAGCCCCTCACTCCTTGGTCCGTCCTGGTGATCCGGACGGCCTAACAGCGGCTGAGGTATGCGTGGGATCGGGCCCTGCCGACGTAGAACGTAAAGCAAATTTAAAGGAAATCGCAGAATTTCAAAGCAAATATTACAAGACATATTGTTCTCCTGAAACCAAACGCGAGTTTAACGCCTCCACGAGGCATGGTGCATATTGCAGAAACTGAAACAAGAAAGGAGCCGTCGGCAAGTTATCCCTTCATCCCTGGACACCACCGTCACCTGCAAGGGATGCTTCTTCTTCAACGGCGTCGCCTTCACCTATACCACCTGCCAGAGTTGCAGGATGAGTAGCACCGCTGGTCGGGGCGTGGGAGCAAAGGCGTGGAACATCTTCAGCAAGGCCTCCACCTGGCCTTTCACAGTTGTAGTAGCGGCCTTGCAATGCTCGTCTTCGACAGGCTCCAACAGCTCGTCAAGGCGGGCTGCAGGATCATGGAGATTGAGGTGGCTATAGACGCGCATCAGTGTGGCCGAGGAAAGAACGCGGGATTCTTCCTCCGCCATGGCGCCGATGCCGCTCACAACATCCTCTAGCGCACCGACTAGATAAGGAAGCAGCTGGGTGTGGCCCTCGTCGTCGGCAGCCAGCGGCTCCTCCAAGCCCCTCTCGTAGAGTGACTGCAGCGCCGTCCGAGACCTCTCCTCAAGGAGCTTGAAGGCTGCGCGGTCCTCAGCCAGGACCTTTGCCTTGGTGTCAAGCTCGGCCTTCTCCGCTTCAGCTTCTGCTCTAGCTCCTCTAGCCGGATGCGCTTCGTGGCCTGTGCCTTTGCCAACTGCTCTAGTTCGGCATCATGATCCTTGACGGCGTCCTCTTGGGCCTTCATCTTCTCCTCCTCCGCCTTGCGTCCTCGGGCTTCTTTCGCGCGCTCCCTCCGCATGGTATACAGCTCGGCCTCCAGCGACCGGCATCGGCCCCGACATCCTTCAACGCCAAATCGCGGGGGCCACAACTTGGGCGACGGCCTCCCTGTCCTTCTTGGAGTCGACAGCAGCCTGGCTCAATATCGCCTGGACGGACACATCAGAGTGAAGCCAGCCAGAGACCATCTCCGGGACACATCGGAGTGAAGCAGCCTCGCTCAATGTCGCCCGGACGAACACATCGGAGTGAAGCCCGCGGCGGTTGGTGCCTTGAAGATCTTCTCGCAGTAGGGCCATCGCAGAAAGAGCACGCTCTAGGACGTCAGGAGAGGCGGAAGAACCCGGAGATAGCAATGCGGTAGAAGGAGGAGGAGGTGATGTTGTCACCATGGCCTGGGAAGCCAGAAGCTCTTGAGCTTCGGGGACCCCAGCACCCGAGATGGACGTTGGCACCTCGGGAGCCAGCGGGGCCTCGGGGGCTGACTCCTCCCTAGGATTGTCAACTAGGCCTCGCGAGGATGATCCGACTGGAGAAGCACAAGCGCCGTTGCTGCCCTTATCCATGGAGAGCGGTGTGGCCGCGGGAGGCGATCTGGGCTCAAGCAGTACCACCTCGTCCCCCTTTCTCTTCTTCGTCGCGGGCGTTGGCCTAGTTGCATAACAAAGAAGAGTTAAGGACGAGCAGCAGAAGCAAGAATAAGGAAGGACAAGAACACCTACTTGTCCACCGCGGCATAGTCCCTCCGCTTCATAAGCTTGAAGCCGGAGAGCCTCACAGCCTGAGGCGCAGGCACACGGCTCTAGGAGTAGGAGCAGGGTTAGCAGACGGACCGAAAGCAGCTCCAGGCGGCGTAGAGGCAGGAGCGTCGTCCTGGGAGAGTAGCGCCGACCTGCCCTTCGTCAGAACCATGGGCGATCCTCCCTCTCCGGAAGGACGTCGGCCTCATCATCGTCATCAGGCAGGGTGCAGAGGATGTCGGCCTTCCGCAACGGGGAGGTCTCCCCCATCCCCTCGGGTGTCGCCTCCGAGTCGCTCTCCTCGCCCTCCTCCTCTTCCCCATCCCCGCAGGAATCGCCAAAAGGCATGTCCACCATCGCCGTTGCCACTAGGACTCTAGGGGGTGCTGGCGGCACCAGGCTGCGCCAGTCAAAGGTAAGCATGGCGGCCACGACCAGTGCCCCGTCCTTCCGAAGGAACAAGGGAACGTGGGAACTCGATGGTCACAACCGGCGGATCTCGGGTAGGGGGTCTCGAACTATGCGTCTAGGATCGATGGTAATAGGAGACGGGGGACACGATGTTTACCGAGGTTCGGGCCCTCTCTCTGGAGGTAATACCCTAATTCCTGCTTGATTGATCTTGATGAATATGAGTATTACAAGAGTTGATCTACCACGAGATCGTAATGGCTAAACTGTAGAAGTCTAGTCTATGAAAATGGTAATGAGTATATGTGACGTCCTTTCCGGACTATCCCATTCAATTTATATAGACACCAAGGGGATCTAGGGTTTACATGGAGTCGATTACACATGAAGGAGTCTTCGGTCACCATGCTTGCCTTCCATGCTAAATAGAGTCCAATCCGGTCACGGGTACAATCTTCGGCCTTCATGTCTTCATAGCCCATCAGTCCGACCCAAAGGATAACAGGTCGGACACCCGAGGACCCCTTAGTTCAGGACTCCCTCAGTAGCCCCTGAACCTGGCTTTCAATGACGAGGAGTCTACCGTGTAGATTGTCTTCGGAATTGCAAGGCGGGTTCCCCTTTCTCCGAACTCCAAGATAGTCTTCGGACACGACGATAGTATCCGGACCTGTCACATACCACACACAACCGCAGAGAGAATATATATTTTCACACGAGTTCTATCCGCTGATAGCTTTTTACACCATGATTTCGAGGAAGGATACTAAACCTTCTTATCAATTTCTTTTTCAGGCCTGGGTCGACCTAGCAGGATGGATTAATAGTCCGGCTCCACTGCCTGAAGATTAAGAAACTCCACTCCTTACGAAGATGCTATTCCCGGCGCCTTACGACGTGTCAGAGAAGAAGGTCAAAACCACGACCAAGGGGACCAGGAGTGGGCTTCGCCGAAGGAGCACCTTGGTCATCTCGTCTGATGATGAGACAGACCCGTCAGCCGCCGACTGACGACAAGGAGGGAGGCGACTCCCTCCTGCGGGAGGAAGGGAGAAAAGGGAGGCCTCCACGAGTTTGGAGGAGGAGGCGCCCAAGAGGGGGAGAGGCACCCTCATGGATAACTCCGCGTGGGATGTTGATAGCAGTCCAGAGCGACCTCATCGGACCAAGCCTCGGGCCGCCTCATGAGTACCAGAATCAAAAACATCTGGCCTTGTCGGTTTGTAATATTGACATATCTTAAACCTTGTCATTGCAGTCTGGCACGCGATGGCTCCCGGCGATCCTCAAGAGAGGATTCGTTGGACTCGAAGGAGATGGCTAGCCTGTCTCCGCCACCTGCTCATTCTACTCACCCCAGGGTGATGACGAGGTGGTGTCCAAATAGACTTTCCCAGGCCGGGGGAGATTCCGGAGACCATCGGGGTGACATCCCAGGATGACTCTTCGGCCGTCAGACATATGGGGAAAAAAGTCCCCACGGGGACTGGTGACGGGGCCCGAGTTCCCTTCGGGCCTCAGCCGGATGCCATTCCGGGGATCTACATGGCACCGGGGTCCAGCCAACGGCATTCCCCCCAAGGAGGGGATGTGCCTGTTCCACCGATGACCTCTGTCCAACCAGAGGCACCGGATAATCTGCTGGAGGCGCTACGAGGCGCCGCTATCGAGGATGAGCATCGTGCCCTTATGGACACAGTAATAGAGAAGGTTCAGTTTGTCAAAAGCGGACTGACCGAAGCCTGCACCAGCCTTCTAACGGGCTTTGAGGTGAGTAATGTGATTGTAGGAAAAATATCACCGTATAGACAGTAGCCCCTGATGCTCTGTTTGGTGTTCGGGAGGAAAAGCTAAATAGAGGATCGAGAATAAATATCGCAGGTGTCTAACATGAGTTGTCTATGTGAATAAGCAGGTATCGCTGCAGGCTGCCACTGCTCATGCTGCAGAAGTTTCCGGACTGAAGCGGAAATTGGAGCGGGCTAAGGAGGAGCTCGGCCTCGTGAAGAAGTACCTGGAAGATAGCCAAGGTATGCAGTAACATGTGGGTACATTTCAAAAAATGAATAGTCCAGCCGGAATAAAGTGTCATAAACTTTATTAGTGGCCACGACCGAGGTGGCGGCCCTTAAGAAGGCGCTAGCCGAGGCCGAGGACAAAGCGGCCAAGGAACGCGCCTCGCGTGAGGAGCATGAGGCCCGGGTTGGTGAGGCGTAGCAATAGTTCCAGGGCGCGATAGAGAGGTTTGAGTCCTTGGAGCGCGATTATAAGGTGCAAGGGTCCGAATTGGCGAAGGCCCGCCAGAGCACGCAGGATGCACGGGCCGAAACCCAGAGCGCCCTCCAGGAAATTCAGGCGGCCAAGAAGATTACGGCGGGTAAATCTTTCACCATGCATAGCAAGTGTGTAGAAGAAATGTTCCTTGTACTTATCCTGAATTTGGATTTTCCAGGGGCATTTACAGATCTGCCGCACTGTGTGTCAAATGCTGCCGAGCATTATGGAGCCAAAGAAGGGATGTCTACGGAGAAGCTATTCTGGTCCCAATAAGTGGGATCTGAACATCCGTAGCCCTTCAGCGACCAGCTAAAGCAGTTGGTCGAGCTGCATAGGTTGGCAGAGCTAGCCATGAAGGACCTGATAGTCTGGTTGTGGCCTGCTGATCCTATACCTAGCAGCTACTTCAGGCTTGTGCAGCGGCTTGTGAGTGCCTATCCGCGGCTCGAAGTCGTGAAGCGGTCGGTCTGTATTGAAGGTCCGCGTATGGCCCTTGCCCGCGTTAAGACGCATTGGGCGAAGTTATATGCCAAGAAGCTAATGACCGAGGGGCCGCCGGAGGGAAAGGAGCATCATCGGCTCAAGCACTATTTTGATGGTGTACTGGAGGGGTCCCGCCTTGTGGCGGAGCAATGTTCGAAGGATATCATATTCCCATGAGAACATGTGTATTACCTTTCCATGTAATATGGAACAATGGTGTTATGCAGTATAATGCTTATGATTTAAATTTACCTCTTGTGTGGCCGTTTATTAAATCTGAGGGTTGACCAGCCGTCGGCTTATGCCCCCACGTAAATAGTATGGGGCTGTTCGAGATAAATCTAAACATGCTTTACTCCACATTCTGGTCCTTAAAGGAGGTGTTTAGCACAATGAACAAGGGAATCAAACTATGCGGCCTTTACCGCCGTCACTTAGCCATAGGAGTTTGACAATTAAGAAAGTTGGCGAAGCCCCTGGTATTCGGAAGAGAGAACTAGGGGCAGTATGCATGCCTAATCGGGGGAACCGATTCTTCGCAAGAAGCGTAAAAAAATCTCTAATGATTTGGAATCTCTAATGATTTGGAACCTCTAGAACCTCTAGAACTAGGGTCAGTTTTCGGCTTTCTCTACCGAGGTGCTCGTCCGGATGAACCGGGACACAATCGTAGTAGTTCTCCCTTTACTACCCTAGCCGATATAGCGGAATGTAAGGTAGCAAGCATAGGAGCCGGGCAACCCAACTATTGACCAAAGACATGATTCGAAGCCGATGCATATAATGCTATAAGTTCGGGGTGCCGAACTATACTATAAAAGTGTTCGGACTTTTTATTGCCATAGTGTTGGGTGTAATGAAGCCCCTGGCATAGTAATATGTACCATGGTGTACGTGTGTAGTGAGTAATTAATACCGAGGTGAGTAAATAGAAAAATGAAATAATAAGCTCAAGCTACCATGTATTCACCATTGTGATGTAACTAGTACGTCAAGGCGTACTTTGTACAAGTAATGCGATAAGCAAGTAGGGCTATCTAACATGCCGCAACCAAGGGTGAGCTACGTGCAGGTATGAAAGAAAGTATGGCAATCATTTTAGTAGAGACCACCTAGGGATTCCCTTGTAAGCCAGAGCTCCTTGCCTCCTTGGTGTGTTCTGCAAGCGGGTTGTCCGCATAGACCTCCAAAAGAGAAGAAAACCCTTGAAAAAGAAAAAGTAAAAGCGTGTGAATTCCAGGGTCGGTCGAGCCGTACAGTGGATCGCGAACGAGTTATGCCTCCGTCAATTCCCATGGGATTTTGAGTCCGTAGTTTATGTACGTGTGGTATTAGTGCCATTCCCTCATCGGGGCTGGGATGGAGGTCAAATTGCTAACTCGACTCTTGATGAGCCGAGCTGTCCTGCTGTAGTGTGGTCCGGACCCTCTTGATGATGTCCAGGGGCTCGGAAGCTGGATTATAATGCTGCTTGAAAAGGCCGCTCTGTACTTCTGCTGCTAGGGCGGCAGTGTGCTCCTATGTATGGAGGGAGCGTTCCGTGTTTCCATTTGCTATAATGATGCCATGTGGGCCGGGCATCTTGAGCTTGAGATAAACGTAATGTGACACCGCATTGAATCTAGCGAATGTAGTTCGTCCGAGTAGGGAGTGGTAGCCCCTGTGAAATGGGACGATATCGAAGATTAGTTCTTCGCTTCAGAAGTTATCCGGGGAACCGAACACTACCTCCAGCGTTATTGAGCCCGTACAACGGGCCTCTACGCCTGGTATGACTCCTTTAAAGGGAGTCTTCGTGGACTTGACCCGTGAGGGGTCGATGCTCATTTTACATACTATATCTTGATAGAGCAGGTTGAGGCTGCTACCACCGTCCATTAGGACTCATGTCAGGTGAAATCCGTTGATGATTGGGTTGAGGACCAATGCGGTTGAACCGCCGTGGCGAATGCTGGTTGGATGATCTCGGCGGTCAAAGGTAATTGGAATGATGACCACGGATTGAATTTCGGGGCGACTGGCTCTAACGCATAGACGTCCCTAAGTGCCCGCTTGCGCTCCCTTTCGGGGATGTGTGTAGCGTATATTATGTTCACCGTTTTGACTTGAGGGGGAAATTTCTTTTGCTCCCCAGTGTTCGGCTTCCGGGGCTCCTCGACATCGTCCTCGCTCTGTGATTCTCCTTCCTTGTTTCTGCTATTGACCTTGCTGGCTTGTTTAAATACCCGGCAATCTCTGTTAGTATGGTTGGCCGGTTTGTCTTGGGTGCCATGTATCTGTCAAGGACGATCAAGTATGCGGTCCAAGCTGGAGGGTCCTCTGCTGCTCCTTTTATAGGGCTTCTTTTGCTGGTCGGACTTGGAGCCACTGAATCTGGCGTGAATTGTAGTGTCATAGGTGTTATTGCCATTGCTTCGGCGTTTGTGTCTATTGCGTCGGAGCGTGCCGGTGCTATTTTTGGCCTTGGAGGGGCCTGTTTCATTGGCTATGTTTGTACTGCGAACCAGCCAACTGTGCTCTCCCTCGCAAAAGCGGTCATAAGTGTCGTGGGGGCTGCCATGGATCTCTGCTTTTCCTGGCCGAGGTGGTGGGCAAGCCATTCGTCCCGGATGCTATGCTTAAAGGCCGGACAGTCGACGATCTGGTTTTTTTGGTTAGGAATCTAGTCCAGAATTTTTTGGCTGATTCTCCAAATTGTTGAACTATGTGGCTTAAGTCATCAGCATCGGGTGGCCGAACATAAGTTCCTTGGAAGTTGTTGACGAAATCCTCTTCCAAGTCCTCCCAGTTGCCGGTGGAATTCTCAGGCAGGCTATTTAACTAGTGCCGAGATGGTCCTTTGAGCTTTAATGGGAGGTATTTGATGGCGTGGAGGTCGCCTCCTCGGGCCATGTGGATGTGGAGAATGAAATACCCGATCCATACTGCAGGATCGGTTGTGCCGTCATATGATTCAATATTGACAGGCTTGAACCCCTCGGGGAATTCACGATCCAGCACCTCGTATGTGAAGCAAAGAGGGTATGCGGCGCCTCTATAGCGGGCCGTGTCATGGCGTATCTCCGACGATGTCCGTCTGTGGTTATTGACTCGGGTGTGATTAAGTTTGTTACGTCCTTATAGGTAGCTATCGTCCCGAGTATGGAAATGTCCTCGCGATCCGTATACAGATCTGGTGTGTCCTACTCTATTGTCCAATTCCTGCTGAAGAACGTATATATGGTCCCGAGCTGGTCTGTCCCTGTTTTTGCGAGGCGGTGGGGTGGGCTGCTTTTCGGTCTGAGTTGCCGTTTTATCCCGACCGCGGGGTGGCTGGTCCGCATTGTGCGAGGGAGGTATGGGATCTGTTGCCTCCTCATTGAACGGAGGTAGCAGTCTGTGTTTTGGGTAACTCTTAGTTGGGCACTTGAGGCCGTATTCCTCAGCTGTCAAGACATCAGTCCATCTATCGGCTAGCAGGTCTTGTTTAGCTTGAAGCTGCTGTTGTTTCTTTTTCAGGCTTCTTGCAGTGGCTATGAGCTGAAGCTTAAAGCGCTCCTGCTCGAGAGGATCCTTAGACACGATGAAGTCTTCATTGCCAAGGCTTGTCTCCTCCTCGTAGGGTGGATGGTAACTATCATCCTCCGAGTCATCTTCTATGGCCTGTTCGTCAGGGTTGTTTTGCCTGCTGTCGTGTTCCAGTTCGGATGTAGCCCCGACAGGGCCTTCATTGTTTTCGGCATCACCCGGAATACTGTTTTCTCCGGTGTCAGTGTTGCCGTCCTTTGAGCGGCGGGTCTTAGAGCGGTGTTTGGGTCACCGACGCTTGGACTGCGTCTCCGAGGTTTTATTCATGTCTGGCCCTTTTTTGTTGTCGCTGGATCCTTTAGGTGTATCAACCATGTACACGTCGTATGAAGAGGTAACCGTCCAATGTCCAGTGAATGGCGGGTCTTGGCCTTGCTCCTCGTCGGCATCGTCGTCCATACCGTCAATGTCTTCGGAGCCATAGTCAAGCACGTCGGTTAAGTCATCGACGGTGGCTATGAAGTGGGTGGTGGGTGGGGAGCAAAAATCCTCATCATCCGTCTCTAGCTCGAACCGGACATAGTTCGGCTGTGAGTCCTTCTCCATGGACAAATTCTTTAAAGATTTTAGCACGTCACCCCAAGGCGAGTGCTGGGAAACGTCAGTGGCGCTGAACTCGACGATCGATAACCGATCTAGCTCGGTGTCCGCGGGCGTACACAGTCCGGAACATATAGCCGGAGACGAGTCCGAAGTTCTGTTAAAGCGAATATTGCGGGGCATTGAGTCCATGTGCGGCTCAAATTCCGTGAATTCTGCGGCCTCGGATGACTCGATCTGCTTTGGCTCTAAGGCCGTTGCAGATATCTGTAGGAACCATCTCCTGGGTGTGATCCGATGACAGATTTAAGCCACGTTCAGCGGGGTGAGGGGGAGGGATCACCGTGGACTCAAATCCCTCGAAGATCAAGTCTCCACAGATATCCGTGACACAGTTCAAGCTTCCGAATTCGACTTGATGGCCAGGGGCGTAGCTGTCGATCTTCTCTAGATGGCCAAGCGAGTTGGCCCGCAGTACGAAGCCACCGAATATGAAGATCTATCTGGGGAGGAAGGTTCCTCCTTGGACAGCGTCATTATTGACGATTGAAGGGTCCATCGAACCCTTTGTTGATGGCATAGTGGAACTCTCAATGAAAGCACCAATGTCAGTGTCAAAACCGGCGGATCTCGGGTAGGGGGTCCCGAACTGTGCGTCTAGGATCCATGGTAACAGGAGACGGGGGACATGATGTTTACCCAGGTTCGGGCCCTCTCTATGGAGCTAATACCCTACTTCCTGCTTGATTGATCTTGATGAATATGAGTAATATAAGAGTTGATCTACTACGAGATCGTAATGGCTAAACCCTAGAAGTCTAGCCTATGAATATGGTAATGAGTATATGTGACGTCCTTTCCGGACTATCCCCTTCGGTTTATATAGACACCGAGGGGATCTAGGGTTTACATGGAGTCGGTTATACAAGAAGGAATCTTCGGTCGCCATGCTTGCCTTCCACGCTAAGTAGAGTCCAATCTGGACATGGGTACAATCTTCGGCCTTCATGTCTTCACAGACCATCAGTTCGGCCCAAAGGATAACAGGTCAGACGCCCGACGACCCCTTAGTCCAGGACTCCCTCGGCGGATACTCTTGGTCGTCCCCGACCAAGAGGCGGAGAGCCACGACCAACTCCCCTTCAGACAAGGCCTCTGGGCTCAAGCGAAGTTTTTCCTCTCCGTCCCCGAGCGTCCACAAGGGGCGCGCGTGCGCCTGGAGAGGAGCCACCCATAACATCAGGAATTCCCTCAGGAGCATGGCCCCGTCAGCTTCGCCGCCTTCGCGTTGCCCGGCCTCAGGTCGGTGGTCATCTTGTCTAGCATTGACTTCGCCCGGTCGTCGGTAAGCTTTGCATGAGACCACCCCTTGTCAGACTGGGGCATCACCATCAGTAGCTTCAACCGTGGGTGGACGCACTTAGCATCCATCATGACCCGCTTGCTCCTACATCCATCGGCCTTCTTGCCGGCCTTCGAGACCGTGTTGGACATGCCGGCTGCGACGAAGTTGGCGCACCCCGAGGTGTGGTCGTTGTTGATTCGGAGGAAGAAGAAGTGGCACAGCAGTGCCACGGACGGCATCACCCCGACATACGCCTCACAGCAGAAGGCAAAGATCAACAAGAGAAGAATGGAGTTGGGATGGAGATGGAGAGCCTGCCACCTGTAATGTTGGAGGACCGCATAGAAGAAGTCGGAGAAGGGGCGAACCAGGCCAGCGATGACGCTGCTCATAAAGAAGGGGTAGAATGAGCTCTTCGAAGCCTCCGGCACGGCGGAGCCCGCCTGGAGCTTGGTCTTCCCCTTCTCGTTGTTTACCCCCGCCGTCAGCAGGCATAGGGTGGCGAGGTTCTTCTCCGAGACATTGGGCGCGTCCAGAGCCGGGTCGTACCAGGAAGGAGGCGAAACGGCCTTGGGCTTTCGAGGCGCCATTGGTTAGAAGGTCGGAAGGGGATTGAAGCAGATCTGGAGATTTCGGAAGCAAGGAGCAAGGGAGGGGATCTGGAGCAAGACAAAGGAAAGCAATGAAGGCAAGCATTGCCCACACCGGCCTGCTCGTCAAGTCAGGCAGTTGCCGAGGCAGCATGGGGAAGAGGAGACGCCCACGTCCAATCAGTCGCCATGCGCCAACCATGGCCGCACGCTATTGGGCCCGCGGTGATCCGCACTTGCCCTTTGGCTTCGCCTCGAAGCCAAGGCCGAGCGCACCTTGGACCCGGGGGCTACTGTCGACGTTTTGGGAATGGGGGTCCGCAGACTTGCCTACCTGTGGTCCGCGGCGTGGTCCACCAGCAGCCCTATACGGCCCATCTTCACCAGCAAACATACAAGACCCTCGCAAGGGGCCAAGCCTCGCGAGGCGGACAACGCAAGACCTCCTCAGGGGCGGCCTCACCAGGCTGGCTCGCGAGGGGCGGAGAGATCAAGGCAAGGGACACCTCGCGAGGTTCCTATGACGCAAGCCATGATGACTGGAGCCAGGCGGGCGCCAGCGAGCGCAGTGTCCTCGTTTCCTCTTTGGTGCTAAAGAGGCAAGCACAGGCGAGCAGTCCCGAGGCATCGGGCAAATGTTTCCATATTGATAGGTCTCCAACGTATCTGTAATTTTTTATTGCTCCATGCTATATTATCTACTATTTTGGACATTATTGGGCTTTATTATCCACTTTTATATTATTTTTGGGACTAACCTATTAACCGGGGGCCCAGCCCAAAATTGTTGTTTTTTGCCTATTTTAGGGTTTCCAAGAAAAGGAATATATCAAACGGAGTCCAAACAGAATGAAACCTTCGGGAACGTGATTTTCTCACCGAACATGATCCAGGAGACTTGGACCCTACGTCAAGAAACAAAGGAGGAGGCCTGCCCCCCCAGGCGCGCCCTCCACCCTCGTGGGCCCCCTATTGCTCCACCGGCGTACTCCTTCCTCCTATATATACATACGTACCCCCAAACGATTAGATACGGAGCCAAAACCCTAATTCCACCGCCGTAACTTTCTGTATCCATGAGATCCCATCTTGGGGCCTGTTCCGGAGCTCCGTTAGAGGGGGTACCCATCACGGAGGGCTTCTACATCATCACCATAGCCCCTTCGATAAAGTTTGAGTAGTACACCTCAGACCAACGGGTCCATAGTTATTAGCTAGATGGATTCTTCTCTCTTTTTGGATCTCAATACAATGTTCTCCCCCTCTCTTGTGGAGATCTATTCGATGTAATCTTCTTTTTGCGGGGTGTTTGTTGAGACTGATGAATTGTGGGTTTATGATCAAGTCTATCTATGAACAAGTCTATCTATGAACAATATTGGAATATTCTCTGAATTCTTTTATGTATGATTGGTTATCTTTGCAAGTCTCTTCAAATTATCAGGTTGGTTCGGCCTACCAGATTGATCTTTCTTGCAATGGGAGAAGTGCTTAGCTTTGGGTTCAATCTTGCGGTATCCTTTCCCAGTGACAGTAGGGGCGGCAAGGCACATATTGTATTGTTGCCATCGAGGATAACAAGATGGCGTTTTCATCATATTGCATGAGTTTATCCCTCTACATCATGTCATCATGATTAAGACGTTACTCTGTTTTCATGAACTTAATACTCTAGATGCATGCTGGATAGCGGTTGATGAGTGGAGTAATAGTAGTAGATGCAGGCAGGAGTCAGTCTACTTGTCTCGGACGTGATGCCTATATACATGATCATACCTAGATATTCTCATAACTATGCTCAATTCTTTCAATTGGTCAATAGTAATTTGTTCACTCACCGTAGAATACTTACGCTCTTGAGAGAAGCCACTAGTGAAACCTATGGCCCCGGGTCTATCTTCATCATATTAATCTTCCAATACTTAGTTATTTACTTTGGTTTTTTACTTTGCTTTTATTTTACTTTGCATCTTTATCATAAAAATACCAAAAATATTATCTTATCATATCTATTAGATCTCACTCTCGTAAGTGGCCATGTAGGGATTGACAACCCCTTATCGCGTTGGTTGCGATGATTTATTTGTTTGGTGCAGGTACGAGGGACTCGCGCGTAGCCTCCTACTGGATTGATACATTGGTTCTCAAAAACTGAGGGAAATACTTACGCTACTTTGCTGCATCATCCCTTCCTCTTCTGGGAAAAACCAACGGAGTGCTCAAGAGGTAGCAAGAAGGATTTCTGGCGCCTTTGCGAGGGATTGTACGGAAAAGTCAAACATACCAAGTACCCATCACAATCCTTATCTCCCGCATTACATTATTTTCCATTTGCCTCTCGTTTTCCGCTCCCCCATTTCATCATTCCCATTTTATTCGCCATCTCTCTCTATCCTCCATCTCTTTATGTTCACCTCTTTTCCGTTTGCTTGTCATTATGGCTAGTCCCTTATCTGCTCCTTTGTCTCCCGAGTTTGAGGTTCTTCACTTCAAACAAAGGCAAGGAGAAAATTTAAAAGATGCTTGGTTTAGAATGATGGAATCTTATCGTAATTGTACCCTAGAGGTGAATTTTAGAATTTTGCTTCGCAACTTCTATGTTGGACTAAATATGTCTCATAGACAACCTTTGGATTGCGTTGCCAAAGGCAATTTTATTGAAATTGATCCCAGTATTGCGCATGAAATTATAGAAGGTATAGTAGGAACTCTACCATAGCAAAAGGGGCCTCATCATACCCAAGAGGAAACACAAGTTTTTGAGAAAATTTGCGAAGTAACCAAGATTTTACAAAAGTCTCTTGAACCTCTTAAAAGCATTAGCGGGAATCTCCACCGCATGAATATGTTGATTACCCTTTGCAATAAGAGGTTGGATTCGTTAGATCTAAAAATTTCAGAATATGAAGGGAAATGTAAAGAACCTCCCGGATTCGAGCTTGATTCCGCTAAAAAGTTGAAAACCAAAGATGGCAATACCTAAATATCTCCTTGCTTTTTATGCCTAGCTAGGGGCGTTAAACGATAGCGCTTGTTGCGAGGCAACCCAATTTTATTTTTATTCCTTGCTTTTTGCTCCTGTTTAGTAATAAATAATTTATCTATCCTCTGTTTATTTTGTGTTTTTTGTGTTTAATTAGTGTTTGTGCCAAGTAGAACCATTGGGAAGACTTGGGGAAAGTCTTGATATCTTTCTGTAAAAAACAGAAACTTTAGCGCTCACGAGAACTGCTGCCATTGTTATTTGGAAAGTGTTATTTAGTTAATTATTTTTGCAGATGATTAACAGATAAATTCCTCACGTCCAAAAATTTATTTTAGAATTTTTGGGGTTCCAGATCTTGCTCTAGCTACAGATTACTACAGAATGTTCTGTTTTTGACAGATTCTGTTTTACGTGTGTTGTTTGCTTATTTTGATGAATCTATGGCTAGTAAAATAGTTTACAAACCATAGATAAGTTGGAATACAGTAGGTTTAACACTAATATTAATAAAGAATGAGTTCATTACAGTACCTTGAAGTGGTCTTTTGTTTTCTTTCGCTAACGGAGCTCATGAGATTTTCTACTTTAAGTTTTGTGTTCTGAAGTTTTCAAATTTTGGGTAAAGATTTGATGGATTATGGAACAAGGAGTGGCAAGAGCCTAAGCTTGGGGATGCCCATGGCACCCCCCAAGATAATCTAAGGACACCTAAATGCCAAAGCTTGGGGATGCCCAGGAAGGCATCCCCTCTTTTCGTCTACTTCTATCGGTAACTTTACTTGGAGCTATATTTTTATTCACCTCATGATATGTGTTTTGCTTGGAGCGTCTTGTATGATTTGAGTCTTTGCTTTTTAGTTTACCACAATAATTATTGCTCTACACACCTTTTGAGAGAGAGCCATACATGATTTGGAATTTGTTAGAATACTCTATGTGCCTCGCTTATATCATTTGAGTTATATAGTTTTGCTCTAGTACTTCACTTATATCTTTTAGAGCACGGTGGTGGATTTGTTTTATAGAAACTATTGATCTCTCATGCTTCACTTAGATTATTTTGAGAGTCTTAAATAGCATGGTTATTTTGTGAAATAATCCTAATATGTTAGGTATTCAAGATTAATAAATTTTTTCTTATGAGTGTTTTGAATACTAAGAGAAGTTTGATGCTTGATGATTGTTTTGAGATATGGAGGTAATAATATCAAAGTCGTGCTAGTTGAGTAGTTGTGAATTTGAGAAATCCTTGTGTTGAAGTTTGCAAGTCCTGTCATGGGTTTGTCACGGCAGATGTCCTCGTGAAAGGACTTAGTCGTGCAACCATCTCAACGGGTTAGCTTAAAAGGGTTAAAACGGACAAGGGGACACAGGGAGTTTATACTAGTTTGACCCCTTTGATGAAGGTAAAAGCCTACGTCTAGTTGTGATTGGTATTGCTAGGGTTTCAACGACCAGGGAGCGAATAAGCTTTGACTGGCCCTCGAGTTGTTGTTTTCTGTCCTCAAACCATGGCCGCCCGCCGGTTTACAGAGTCCCGAGGACGGATCATAGAGGTGTCCGGCTCGGTCTCTATTCCTCTAACTTACAATACAAGTTTACATGATAAAGTCGGTTTACATCTACAGGCTTTAATCCGTCTTTGGGCCTTGGGCCTTCTTAAAGCTCCAGTATCTTCTCATCTTCATGGGCTTCAATCTTCATGGAGCTAATCCGGCAACTCCTAGCCGGTTTACCTCCAGTAACCATATCCCCAACATTAGGCCCCAGATTGATTTGAACTTGTTCATGTCAATTTTCAATACTTAGAAAAATTCTTTCTCTTGCACCTTTGTATAAATCTGGTCATCCTTTAAATCCGCAGCCAATCGTTATGATGTCATCTACCCATTGAAGCCGAAGATGCTCTTCATTAATGATTGTTTCAACCCTCGAGGCATCATCCTTAATAACTATCCATTTCCAGCTCCTCGATTTACGCACCTATCACTTATCGGCTCACCTTATACATAAGACCACGGGCCCTTCTCTTTATCCCCTTCGTCTCCGCTTCTCTTCTTCCTCCTTGCGACATCTCCGTCCCCGAGCGCCGCCGCCGCTACCGAGCTTCGCCACCGTTCCTCCACCGGCCGCTGCATCGACCTGGTTGTACCAGAAAACTACGGTGCTCCTTTGTTGCTTCATCGTCTGTGAGTTCCTTCCCTTTCCCCCTTTGTAGATCTGTTTGAAGGTTCATTCATTCTTCGCAGTTTATCAAAGTTCATCGGGGCTCCAGTACGGCTCTGTTCCTCCTCGTCTATGGATTTACAAACTTCACGCTTGATATATTGCACGTAAATAGCTTACTTTCGACTACCAGATCAAACCTTTTGTACGCAAAAACCGATCTGAAGCATTACGAACTGCTATGGGTCCAACCCTTGTTAGGTTAAAATATTTTTGCTTTCCTATCTTTAGTAGATCCAAAGTTTCCATGCCTTCTTGCAGAATCTGTTTCTCCTTAGTTAGTCATTTTACCTTGGGTATGTATCCTCTTTACCATGTAGGCGGTTTACTCTTGTAAAAACAATCTATCTCATACCATTAGTCCCCTGGTAAACCAGCAAACCCCCTTTACATTCATTGTAATAGTCCGGTTTAACAACACATGTATACCCTTGATATGACCTTGTCATTCATTATTGTATCAGTCTCCGGTTTACGCAATTTCACCTATCTGTATATCTTTATTCCATTGCATCTTGCGTACCACCATGAATGATTTGTAAACCGGCATTTCCTTTTCAGCTTTTCGTTTTACAATGGCCAAACAGTTTTACACTTGCAACTGGGCTCCTTCCCGGGTCATCGAAGAACAGTTGAATGGAATGGTCAATATTGGCACCTTCCCCAAGAAAACTGAAATTCGATGGCGAGTTCCAGGAACAGAGAATCCTCCTACCCCGAGGCAGGGTGAGGTAGTGGTCTTTGTCGACCACATAGGCCGTGGTTTCAGACCGCCCGGGTCAAAGTTTTTCCGAGATGTGCTTGCCAGTTTCCAACTCCATCCTCAAGATATCGGACCCAACTCGGTGTCCAATCTATGCAACTTCCAAGTCTTCTGTGAAGAGTACTTACAAGAAGAACCAACTGCTGAGCTGTTCCAGGACTTTTTTCATCTGAACCGGCGTATAGAATTTGTAAATGGTCCCAACACTGAACTTGGTGGTGTCTCTGTTCAAAAGCGGAAAGATGTTTAATTCCCTCATGCCAAACTACACAGTCACCCTAAGGACTGGAACCAGACTTGGTTCTACTGCATAGATACCTCTCCTGAAGATGAGAACCCTCTTCCAGGCTATCATGATCACCGGCTTTCCAACACTCATCCATTGCCGCAACGTTTAAGTTCTGCCGAACGGGCCAAATATGCCCCTCAACTCGCCAAGCTCCGGGCCTTTATGGCCAACGGTTTATCAGGGGTTGATTTTGTGCATTGCTGGATACCTTGGAGCGTCTTACCACTAAGCTGTCGCCCTGGTTTAATGTGTGAGTACACCGGTGAATTAGAAGACCCCCAACGCCACATCAACATTCAGGTAACCGATGAAGAGGTCCCTGAAGGCTTTAAGAAATTTTTGAATGAATCGGAATCAGTCTGTCGCCAAACTAGCTTGAACCCCTTCTACACTCAAAATAAACCGCCTACTATAAGCACTATGCTTCCTTTTTATCATTGATATCTTTAAATTGTTCGACCTGTAAACTATCTTCTGTCTGTGTATAAACAGGGTGATGATCCCTTCTAGAAGCGGAAATCCGCAGATAAAGCGGCAAAGCCATCCCGTCCCAAAACCAAAGCCGTCAAGCGAACCTCAAAGTGGAAAACAGCCGAACGTATCAACATGGAACTTGATGAGAGATGCAGAGGAACCGGAAGTTGAGGTAGAACTTGGCTCCCTTGGGTCCCTTTTCATGCATCTCATTAACAATGATCTTTATCAGGAGGACGTAGAAGGCAGCCAGGCTGATGATGTAGATGTAATTACCCTTTCCTCCGGTTCAGACTCTATGCCAACACAAAAAACTCCTCAAGCGGTCCGGAAAGTAAGCTTTTCTCATCCTCTTGCTTACTTGGATGCAACATTTATTTTGAATACGCATCAGCATGAAGCTCGCCGGACAACCCGGCACAGCGGCCAACATGTCACTTCGGTCGGTTTACCTGATACCCCGGTTCGGAAGCACCGATCTGAGGTCTCCCCCACTTCTGACAATTCTTATCGCAAGGCAGGTTATTTCAGAAAACCTCTTAATCCGTCCGATTCCAATTATCAGGCGACACCTCCCTCATCCTCTAGCGAGTCAACAGGAACTCAACTCCCTCCTCTCAAAACTGTAGCTGGGTAAGTACTCAAACCCTTTCTTCGAATGTTTTACATATTCTGAGTAATATGCTAAATTTTCACCTCTTTTATTTTTGTTTGCAGAGCCAAAGCCAGACCCAGCAAAAAAGCTCTGGTGAACAATCCGTCTGAAGACCAGGTGGTTCTTGAACAGGAGCAAATTGATGAACCAGACCAAACTCGTGAACCGGAGGGTCCCCATCCTGACGCTACCTTTGATGAGCCACCCCTCAAGACTGGAATATTAATGAACAAACTGAGGCTGATATTGTTGTTCCTGATACTGAATCGGCAGCTCCAATCCAGGCTAGTCCGGTGAGAGTTACTAGCACTCCACCATCACCCACAAAAACTACTGGTGGCCCAAGAGATGACGTTATCATTACTGGCATGGGCCACAACTCTCCTGGCCATCCTGTAATCTTGGCAAAACATAGCGCTAAAGAAGAGCATGCTACCATGGAGAAGGGTAAACGGAGCACTAATTTGTCAAGTTATGCTCATCTCAGTGCTGAAGAACTCCATTCCGTTTTTTAAACCGTCTGCACTCAAACCGGGATTATGAGGTCGGTTTGGTGAACTTGATGAAGGAACGCTATGAGGTATTTTCATCTCCCTTGATTTCATGATTCCAAAGTTGAAACACTAGCCCAAGTAGCCCCCAAGGGTAGTTTTATGATGTTAATCTTAAATCGGGACTTTGTAATACTTTAATCCTCTCCTGCTGACCCTCAAAATGTCAGGTCCTTAGCGAAAAACTGATACTTTACCAATGTAATTATGTAGCTTTCCTTAGTGTAGCCCCCAAAGGCCGGTTTAGCTTTGCGAGGTAATCCGGGTCTTGAATCCATGTGTCCGTTTTGAACAGATGTACATTAGCCCCCAAGTGTCAAGGATAATGCTTGCATTGTTCTGGAGACTTATAAAAGATGTATTGATAATAGAGCAAATAGGCATTATCCCCCAAGTACGAAGTGCATAACTTGTTATAGGCTTAATACTTAGAAAATACATATCCTGTTGTTGACATATCTTCGCTGGTACAGGCCGAGCTAAGCAATAGAGATGCCCGGACTGTTGACTTGCAAGAGAACGTGAAGTCCCAACAAGCAGAGGCTGTGAAAGCCAAGGAGGAACTGACCAATGCCCTAACAGCTATGGAAAAGCGAAAGGAGACTTTTAACAAGGAGCGTGCTATATGGGAAACCGAAAAGGCTGGTTTAACCAAATGAGCTGAGGATGCCGAAGCAGCCCTAAAGCCAGTTGTAGATGAACTAACTGACTTGAAGTGGCAAATCAATGCCATGACGTCCGCTGTATTTGGTAAGTATCTCATTATGTTGTTTGTCCAATTCATGAGATCTTATTGTTTACAAGATTGGCTGACATCAAACCATGACAGGCACTCGCATTACTCATCTGGGCACTGATGTGCGGATGAAGCTTAAAGCAGCTTACACCTTAATAGAACAGCTTTACTCTGGATCCCAGCGTGCTATATGTACTGCAGCCTACAATAAACCGGCACCAACGCTGATAAAATAAACCCTTGAGAAGCTGGCCATGCTACCAGCCCGGATTACTGAAATGAAGAAGGCAGCCGCAAGAGCAGGAGCGCTGACCGCACTAACCCGGGCCAAGGCATGGATTCTGGATCTTGAAGTGAATGGCATTATTAAAGGATATCCAGGTGTGAAGGAGGACGGTTCAAACTTCAACAATGATGATCTCCGAAGGCAGACGAAGGAGATGCGGCCAATAGCCAGCAAATTGGCAGAAGACACAGACTTATCTCATTTCCAGCCGGTTTACAACACTGAAGGGAAAAGACAGCCTTCCGAAATCCATGAAATCGAAGAACTTGTGCGTCCAATCCGTAAGCATACTTACGCCCCTGACATTAACCCCTCCAGCCTTATCCATGAAGAAGCCGTGTTTCAAGCTTTAACCGGAATCGATTTGTTAACGGTTGATTTCCAGCGTCTGGGAGGGATGAAGAAGTGATTACACCAAATGATCCTCAATCATCAAGCCGTCTAGACGAAGCATCTTAAACCGGCAGCCGGTTTACCAGCTATTATGTGCCACTTCTTTGAAACAATTATTCAATTGGAGCCGTTTTGAAGCTTCTTGTAATAGGATAGAAAAAACCCCATTATCTGTCATGCCCTCGAGCATGTTTATGTTTCTTTGACATGTGGAAAACTTGTTTCACTTTTTGGGATATATTTATGCAAAGCCCATGATGATTTGTGTTCCTGGATACAAGAATTTGAAAGTGTCCTAGTGGTTTACCACTGGACGGGTCATGATGTCCAAAAATATACAATACTTGGATGGATAATCAAAGTTTGTATTAAAATAACATCTGCAACATACCTCGTTGGCTGAACAACTGCTTGTATGGTAAAGGTGAAAACACCAATCCGGAGCATTGATAACTCCTGGCCCTCTTACCGTTGCATGTTGTAACATCCCAAAATTCTAAATTTTGGAATGTTATTATAAATAGATAGATTTGATTGATTGTTTGATTGATTGTCTGAAAGTGAGTGAATTCGAAACTTTTGAAAGTTAAATGAGAGGGAATAAAAGGACTTTCCCAAACTTTCATATTTTCTTTCTGATCTCCATGAATTCAAATTCTTTTCATATACCAAACCCTTGAGCGAAGATGATATGACTTCTTCCATTTAAATTAAATGAAAGGGTATTTGAAAATAATAGAATTTCATTTGGAAATATTTCAATTCATAAACTTCATGCAGCTCAATGATTTTCATGAGAGAAGATAAACTGACTTCTTCAAATTATATGAAATATGAGTTGGGAGTTTCAAAGAATTAAATTCAAAGTTCTTTTGAATTATTTTCAATTTGGAGTTATTTGAGTTTTATTCAAATTATTTTTCTCCAAAAAATAAAATATATGGAAATTAGGGTAACATGATTCCCCACAATAGAAAATTGGAGAAAAATTAATTTGAAATTGTTTTGATATTTATAAAATGATTTTTATTCGATTTTATTAGACCAGTAGCACTCTTTGATTTATCTGATTTTGTGTGGATCTTATTTGAAGCTATAAAAATGTTCATGTCGTAGAGAATATTTTTCTGAATATCTTCATATATTATATTCCTATATAATATTTTTAATTATCTCATTTTATTATTTTTATTTGTCTGGAAATGTTTTTTTTAAATTCTCGCCGTAACTGGGCCGGCCCATTCTCAGCCGAGGCCCAGCCCAGCTCGCCCGACCGCAACCGTCTCCGCCTCCCGCACGGTGTCCGCTGCCGCCGCGCCCCGTGTCCGACCGGGACACGTCCCGCCGCCGCCAGCCGGAGTCCGGCCGGACTCCTGTCCGCCTCGCCTCCCTCCCATAAATAGCGGAGCCCTAGGCCCCTCGCCTCGCATCTTGCCGCCGCAAAAGCCGCCCGCCGCTGCCCTGCTCGAGCCGCCGTTGCTCCGGCCGCCGCCATTCCACGCCACCACCGCGCGCCGCCCGCGCCACCGCTCCCTGCTGCCGCGCCGCGCATTGCTGCTGCTCGCGCCGCGTCGCCTCGCTCGCGTCTTGCCGAACCACCGCCGCCGCACTCGCCGGGATCCGCCGCCGGCGGCGAGATCCGCTCGCCGCTGTCGCCGGAGTTCAACCTCGCCGCCGCCGGTTTTCGGCAAAAAACCGATCGAACCGGTATAACCGCCGCCCGGTTTTCTTGGTTTTCCTTTTAGTTCGGTTTTCTGAAAAAAAACCCTATGTTTGTTTTTTTGTTAGGTTTATTACTTAACGAACGTTTTCTGTTTAGTTACTTTTAGTGAACGTTTTCTTTTTGTAGATCTGTTTAGCGAACGTTCGTTCGATAGGATTTTTTCTTTTTCTTTTTAATTTCGGCCAGGGACCTATCTGTGATGATTTTATTTACAGTTTAGTCCCTGAATTTCAAACGATCATTACTTTTTACTCGTTAGTCCAAATCCAACGAAACCAACGCCCACGTCTTCGTTATGATCTCCTCTATCCAGTAATCCAACTCAAACATGTTCTTGAAAAGTTCAAAATTTGAATTAGATCAGATTTGAATTCAAACATCATTTGATCATAACTTGAGTTTCGTAGCTCCGTTTGAGTTGATTCTTTTTGCAAATCGAAGCACTTGACCTAAACATTCTAATGAGGCCAAATTCACATAATTTTGGTACTCCTAGAAATTGTTTTATGTTGCAAAAGTTATTTGCTTGGTTTGATGTTTTCCGAATTGTCTTCTTCGATGTTTCTGATATTTTGAGTGATTGCTTATGTGTGGTAACTATTGCTTGCCTACGATAGATTGACCGGAGTGTGACGAGTAGAACTATCAAGAGTTTTGAGTGCGAATCATCTTCATCAACATTGCAGGAAAGTTCACACTTTGATCATATTCCTTCAACACCCAGTTTTTATGCATTAGTTCCAATCCCCAAACATTGCATGGTTAGGATATGTATAAATTGTGGGTTGGGAAGTAGTTGATGAGGTAGGAACCTATTACCTGCTTATTAACAAACCCTTGGGAGTTACTTTTACGTTATGCTTACATTGCCATGCTATGCTCGTAGACGTGGATTGGGTTTTTGAGAGTATTCATGACAGATGCGAGATTGTTACTTAAGGGTTTACTTAAGGTGGCAACTTAAACACACATCTGGCTGGATCTAGGCACCTGGGTAGACCAGGATTGCCTTTTTTTATGGACCGCCACCCAGGCTCAAAGGGATCATAAGATTATTCATGCTAGAAACTTCCGTGTGCAGCCACAAGCTATTATGGGCTCTAGCATAGTTGATTAAGTCGTGTGAACTCTTACAGTGGTAGACTAGCAGATGTAGGGGTTGTAGGTGGTATGGTCTACCCATCTTAAGGTGCAACCGCTTCTGAAAGACTATGTCTTGGTTATCCGTTTCTCAAACACCATGTAGTGCGAGAAATCCAACGAAGGAGATCGAGTCTTGTGGGGAAAAGTGCGCAAACCTCTGCAGAGTGTATAAACTAATCATGATTAGCCGTGTCCCCGGTTATGGACATCTTGAGTATCTAGTACTTGGATTATCATGTGAATCTCATTACGCTACTTTAAATGAATATTGCTGGATTTTAATGATGATACTTAATTGGGATTGAGAATGCTGTCAACCATTCTCAATGTTTAACAACCACCATGATAGTTAAATAAAATTTATTCCTTTGCAGTAGGGAAAAATTAGCTTTACGCAAAACCCTATAACCATAGAGCTTTTCCACCAGCCAAATATGCATGTAGTGATAGCCTTTATTCATCATTCTCTATGGTGTGAATTTGCCAGTACATTCAATGTACTGACCCTCTGTGGCTGCAACGTCTCATGTTGCAGGATACCTTACGATGAGTAAGTGATACGTTAGGGTTATGATTTCTACACTCAACTTTGCCGTTGGTGTTGATGGGAATCCACAACCTTGTTACTTCCGCTATTTTGGATTGAGGTCATAGTATTTACATTACTTTACACATGTGATTTACCTCTGTTATAAATCCTCGAGTACTGTGTGTCAGCATACCGATCCTGGGATGACACTTAAGCACAGAGACTTGATCCATTCGGGTCGGGTCGCTACACATGTAGAAATCATATTGGGCTAAAAAGCCGTTGAGTTGTTTGTATAAGAATGGTGACATCTAGTCAAAACCAGACCGGAGCAGTTTGCTACCAGTTTAAAAATCTGATCATGTACTGACTACTAAGCGTTGAAAGTCAAGCCGGGTTGTAATGAACACCGGTTTGTCAGAAAAATGTTTACAAATCCCATATCATAAAAATAGGAAAAATACAAGAAATATGCAAGGCTTTTCATGGGCTGCCAGGCCCTAAATCAAGGCTTTTCATGGGCTGCCAGGCCACTGAGTTAAAACATTTTACAAAGCTTTTTCAAGATGGACCTCAATCTTTAACCAATCACCGATTTAACTTTGACAAGTTCAGGGTCCATGGGATTGACTTGTCAAACGTTCGATGGGTCATACCAGGTTTACCTGGACGGAGTGACTTACTTAAAGAGGCATGATAACCCGGGGTTTTAGGTGAATACACCTGGCTTCCAAGCCTGGCTTGATAGCCAATTACAAGGGTTCAAAACTCATTGTTCTTTGAGAAGCAAAGAGCCCCGAGGTAACATGTGAGCTGTGCTCGGTGGTTACCTATGTTTGAACTGTGTTTAATGCAACAACCTCTCTTTGGCTCCACATAGTTTCCTTTTGGCTTAACGACTATCAAGAGGTGTAGCTATGGTGTGACAACAACCAAGCCCCCTACTGATATCCCTTTGTGGTGTTAAACCGATCAAGAGGTGTAGCTATGGTGCGACAACAACCAAGCCCCCTAGTGATATCCCTTTGTGGTTTCAAACCGATCAAGAGGTGCAGCTATGGTTCATATATGACCAAGCCCCCTAGTGATTTTCTTTATATCCGTGCAGCCGCAGAGGCCGGTTTAACAAAACTCCGCTTTGTCAGTAGAAACTCTTGTAAGCTCACACATTATGTAAAAAGAACAGAGACCCCGCTTTATTCGAGGCTCCGGTTTATTACAAAATATATACATTGTCATAAATATGTACATACGAAGACCCTATGGCTCAAGTATAGTAAGGCCGAAGAAGAGCTATATTCCACGGCCGCTTGGTCTCCTCCTCCGATTTGCGTGAGTCTTTATGCTCTCGAATATCAATGAGGTAGTATGACCCGTTGTGCAGATTCTTGCTGACCACAAAAGGTCCTTCCCAAGGTGGGGATAATTTGTGCATATCAGCCTGATCCTGGATGAGGCGGAGCACCAGATTGCCCTCTTGAAAAGTTCTTGTGTTAACCCAGTGGCTGTGATAACGTCGGAGATCTTGTTGATAAATCGCTGAACGTGCTGCTGCAAGATCACCCTCCTCATCTAACAGGTCCAGTGAATCCTGACGTGCCTTCTCATTATCAGCTTCAACATAAGCTACCACACGGGGCGAGTCGTGACGGATGTCACTAGGAAGAACCGCCTCTGCTCCATAAAACATGAAGAAAGGTGTGTAACCCGTAGATCTGTTAGGTGTGGTGTTGATGCTCCACAACACAGAAGGTAATTCCTCCACCCAGCAACCCGGTGTCCGCTTCAAAGGAACCATAAGCCGGGGTTTAATACCTATCAAAATTTCTTGATTTGCCCTCTCTGCTTGACCATTAGATTCGGGGTGAGCCACCGATGCTATATCAAGCCGGATGTGCTCACGTTGGCAAAATTCCTCCATCTCTCCCTTTGATAGATTAGTACCATTATCGGTTATAATACTGTGTGGAAAGCCAAACCGGAAGATCACCTTTTTGATGAACTAAACCGCCGTGGCCGCATCACACTTACTGACTGGCTCTGCTTCCACCCATTTGGTAAACTTGTCAACTGCCAATAATAAGTGGGTCTTTTTGTCCTTGGATCGCTTGAAGGGTCCAACCATATCAAGCCCCCAAGTCGCAAACGGCCAAGTTATTGGAATCATCCTCAACTCCTGATCCGGAATATGAGCACGACGTGCGAATTTTTGACAACCGTCACATCTTTTGACTAAATCCTCCGCATCAGCGTGAGCTATTAACCAATAAAAACCGTGGCGAAAAGCTTTAGCTACCAAAGACTTTGAACCGGCATGGTGACCACAAGCCCCTTCATGGATTTCTGGCAAAATCTCACAACCCTCTTGAGGAGAGACACAACGCTGAATTGCCCCTGAGACGTTGCAACGATGTAACTCTCCGTTGATTATTCATCGACTTGGAACACCGGATTATCTGCCGGGCCGAGGTTTCATCCTCCGGTAACTCGCCCCGGTTCATGTAAGCCAGGTATGGGATTGTCCAATCCAGTATGACATGCAAAGCTGCCACCAATTGAGCCTCCGGATCAGCAATAGCCAACACCTCCTCTGTTGGTACCTTGACCGACGGATTATGCAGCACGTCAAGGAAGACATTTGGTGGGACCGGTTTACGCTGAGAACCAAGGCGACTTAAAGTGCCTACCGCTTCATTTTTTCGCCGGTCTATATGGTCAACTTGATAACCCTTCAAATGGCCAGCCACCATGTCTACCTCTCGTCGATATGCCGCCATGAGTGGGTCTTTTGAATCCCAAGTGCCAGACACCTGTTGATCCACCAGATCCGAGTCACCAAAGCACTTAACTCGGCTTAAGTTCATCTCCTTTGCCATCCAAAGACCGTGGAGCAAGGCCTCGTATTCAGTTGCATTGTTACTACAAGGGAACATTAAACGGAGGACATAACAAAACTTGTCACCTCGTGGGGAAGTTAGTATGACTCCAGCAACCGAGCCCTCCAACTGTCTGGATCCATCAAAGTTAATAGTCCAATATGTGTTATCTAGCTTTTCCTCTGGTGCCTGCAACTCTATCCAATCATTGATGAAATCCACGAGCACTTGGGATTTAACTGCTGTGCGAGGTGTATATTTGAGCCCCTGAGGTCCAAGCTCAATAGCCCACTTAGCAATCCAGCCAGTTGCTTCTCTGTTTTGAATGATATCTCCCAGAGGGGCTGAACTGACCACTTTGATAGGATGACCCTGAAAATAATGTTTGAGCTTCCGGCTTGCCATAAACACTCCATAAGCACCTCACTGATATAATAAATCGGTCGTTAAACCGGATACTCCTTTCCAGCTTCCTTCCGCTCCACCATAATAGCCACGCTAACAGCTCAGGAAATGGCAGCTACATACAGCAATAACGACTCTTTATCGATCGGAGCTGCAAGCACAGGCGGTTCGGATAACTGCCTCTTCAGACCCTCAAACGCTTTATCAGCCGCCTCGCTCTAGACAAAATCATCTGTTTTCTTTAGCAGCTGATATAAAGGGATAGCCATCTCCCCAAGACGACTGATAAACTGGCTCAAAGCCACAATCCGGCCGGCCAAACGCTGAACGTCATTGATACACGCCGGTTTAGCCAAAGATGTAATTGCTGAGATTTTTTCCGGATTAGCCTCAATGCCTGAGCTTGACACCAGAAAACCCAAGAGTTTACCTGCCGGGACACCAAAGCCACACTTTTCCGAATTGAGCATCATCTTGTAAACCCGGAGATTGTCAAAGGTTTCTCTCAAATCATCTATCAATGTTTCCTCCTTCCTGGACTTTATCACAATATCATCCACATATGCATGAACAGTGCGCCCAATCTGCTTATGAGGACAATTTTAAACACAACGTTGATAAGTCGCCTGGGCACTCTTGAGCCCAACGGGCATGGAGACATAGCAGAAGGCTCCAAAAGGAGTTATAAAATTTGTCTTCTCCTGGTCCTTAACTACCATTTTGAACTGATGATAACCAGAATAGGCGTCCAGAAAACACAAACAGTCACAACCCGCCATAGCATCAATAATCTGATCAATACGAGGGAGGGCAAAGGGATCTGCAGGGCAAGCCTTGTTCAAGTCTATGTAATCTACACACATACGCCAAGTGCCATTCTTCTTAAGAACTAGCACCAGATTAGCCAACCACTCTAGGTGAAAGACCTCCACGATAAACCCTGCGGCCAACAACGGAGCTACCTCTTCACCAATAGCCTTGCGCCTTTCTTCATTGAAGCGGTGGAGAAATTGTCGGACCGGTTTAAACTTAGGATCAATGTTAATTGTGTGCTCAGTGAGTTCCCTCAGTACACCTGGCATGTCAGAAGGTTTCCATGCAAAGATGTCCCGGTTCTCACGGTTGAACTCGATGAGCGCGCTTTCCTATTTGGGATCTAGGTTAGCGCTGATGCTGAACTGCTTGGATGAATCGCCGGGAACAAAATCAACCATCTTAGTATCTGTGGCCGATTTAAATTTCAACGCCGGATCATGTTCCGTAGTTTGCTTTTTCAAAGAAGTCATATCTGCCGGATCAACTTTGTCTTTATAAAACTTCAGCTCCTCCGTGGCACAAACCAACTCAGCATAAGCCGCATCACCTTCCTCACATTCCAAAGCGATATTCCTGCTCCCATGTACTGTGATGGTCCCCTTATGACCTGGCATTTTATGTTGTAGATAAACATAACACGGCCTCGCCATGAACCTAGCGTAAGCCGGTCGCCCAAACAAAGCGTGATATGGACTTTTGATTTTTACCACCTCAAAAGTAATGTTTCTGTTCTTGAATCATGAGCATCTCCAAAAGCCACCTCTAAGGCTATCTTGCCCAGTGGATATGCACACTTACAAGGCACAACACCATGGAAAATGGTGTTTGACTGTTTAAGATTCTTATCTGTCAACCCCATACGACGGAAGGTATCATAATATAGAATGTTGATACTACTTCCTCCGTCCATGAGTACCTTAGTGAACTTATATCCCCCAATCTAAGGGGCCACCACTAAGGCCAGATGACCCGGATTGTCAACCCGGGGTGGGTGATCCTCTCTACTCCACAAAATGGGTTGCTCAGACCAGCGCAAATACTGCGGCACCGCTGGTTCAACAGAGTTCACCGCCCTCTTATGAAGCTTCTGATCATGCTTACACAAGCTAGTGGTGAAGACATGATATTGCCCACTATTTAACTGCTTAGGATTGCTTTGATAACCTGACTGCTGATACTGCAGGTGGTTCCCCTGATGGTTGTAACCTCCCTAGTTGCCCTGGTTCCCTTGATTGCTGTGTCCGGTTTGATTGCCCTGAAAAATCCTGAACCGGAGCTGCCGCCTCCGTAACCCGGCATGTGGAAACCACCTCCTGAACCGCTGGGCGGGCCATTATCATACTGAAACATATTGGAGTTCTTGAAATCTCGCATGATATAACAATCCTTCCAAAGATGCGATGTTGGCTTCTCCTTTGATCCATGCTTTGGACAGGGTTGATTTAACAGGCGCGCCGAATTGGGGCCTGAACCTCCGCCCCTCTGGGGCTACTTTCCCTTACGGTGCTGACCATTCTCCTGAGCATTGGTGTTAGCCACAAAGTCCAAACTGTTGTCGACCTTGTGCTTTACCATTGTTCCCATGGCCTGCCAGATTATGTTGCTGACCCTTGGTGTTTCCGTTCTTTTTCCCTTTCCCCGGTTTGTCCTCCTCTGAGTCAGGGTCTTTCATATTATCTGAATTGGTGTACTTAAACAAAGCGTCCATAAGCGTTGACATATCATTGCAGTGACGTTTGAGCCTTCCTAACTTCTGTTTGAGCGGCAGAAAATGGCAATTGCCCTCCAACCTTAGCACTGCGGTATCTGCATTGATACGATCCGATGAATGCAAAATAGCTGAGACCTGCTTTACCCAATGGGCCGTGGACTCTGCATCCTCTTGAACACAAGTGGCCAGATCCACAATTGACATGGGCTGCTTACAAGTATCTTTGAAGTTCTGGATAAACTGGTGCTTCAATTCGGCCCATGATCCGACAGAGTTAGTTGGTAAGCTCTTCAACCAAGTACGAGCTGTTCCTTCCAACATCATGGTGAAGTATTTAGCACATACTACCTCATCTGCATCTAACATCTCCATTGCCATCTCGTAGCTTTCAACCCATGCCTCTAGTTGCAGATCGGCGGTGTAATTGGGCACATTACAAGGTCCTTTCAAATCCTTGGGCAATCGCACATTACGCAAAGCGGGGGTGAGACACGGCACCCCTAAGGAACTGAATACAACACCTGTCTCTACTGAAGCAGTAGGGTGAACCAAAGTAGGTTGACGAGCTCCGTGCAGAGCTGCTAACTCGGCCTCTCGACGTGCGCGACCATGATCCACCACATCCTGCGCATTAGCACCTCCCCCTGTCGGGTTGTGCCCTCGCGGCGAGTTACGGCGACGTGCACTGCTTGACATGGCCGGTTGATCCTCAACGTGCCTGCTGTAGCTCCGGCTTGGACGGGGGGTGGAGTGAATCCTCTCACGACATTGCGAATATGCCTGCTGCTAGTTTAGAGCTGTTTAAAGGAGATCTTTGGCCCGTCATGCCTCAATCGCGATTGGTGATTTGCCATCGGTTGGGAGGGCTGCCAGCCGTGAAGCGGCGGCCACAATGTTGTCCAATGGGTTGGAGTAATGCCCGTGGGATGTTGGAACATACTGTGGCACAATGTTGTTCTGACGAGGAGGGTCCATCGTGCGCGGCTGAACCGGCGCTCCTGTCCCTGGCGCCTCCGTCTGGTTTAATATTGGCTGGTTACTAGTTCCTACTCCTGGCGTATTGAAGAGATTTCTTGGCTCATAACTCGGCGGGAGATGCGATCGGTATCTTCTTCTCATGACTTCCTCTAAAGCATTCTGATCCAGCCTAAGCCGGTAGGCCTGAGCTTCCAACTCGGCCTGTTCTGTCATCATCCTAGCGTTCTCTGCCGCTAGGTCCGCTTTAGCCTGAGTTATCTGATCTTTCACCTTTGCGATCTCCGCGTTGTGCTGATCTCGGGCTGCTGCATCCACCTCCGCGACCATCAATGTTGCCAAAGTGTCGAACAAGTCAGACCGAACTTGAGCCGGAGATGGCGCAGAGCTCCCTGCCCCCGCCAGCGTGGTTGTTGCTGAACCGGAGAGCATTGCTATGGCGGTTGATGAGTGGGGTGCTGACTATCTACCGGCCATGAAGATAGCGGCCCGGTTTGGCAGATCAGGGCAGTCCGGAATACTGTTGCCCTCGGAACCTCCACTAATCCGGCCATCCTGCAACTGAAAGAGCGATTCGGTTTCTCCAGAAGACTCGTCATCGGAGTAGACAACGGTTTCTCCATCGGATGCCGGTCCGTCCTCATATTCTGCTCCATGGATGACACCGATGAAAACATGCTTTGCCATGGGCTGAACTGGGGAAGGGCTTGCACGCTGAGCCGTCTCGATGATGTCGGTGCAGGTGTCCGGCTCAGGCCCCGGTTCGCCAATCTTGCCGATGAAGACGTGAATCTTACCAAAGGGGACCCGGTACCCGTATTCGATTGAATCGGCCTCCGGGCCCCATCCTGCATTGTCGATGTAGAGCTTGCGGCGACGACTCTTCGTCATCCAGCCAACAGTGTATCCCTTGAGTCCATCAAACCTACCCTTCAAGAACTCGAAACCATCGTGCGATAGCCCCGCGGTGGGCGCCAACTACTGTGTGTTTGTCACGGCAGATGTCCTAGTGAAAGGACTTAGTCGTGGAGCCATCACAACGGGTTAGCTTAAAGGGGTTAAACTAGACGAGGGGACACGGGGAGTTTATACTAGTTCGGCCCCTTCGATGAAGGTAAAAGCCTATGTCTAGTTGTGATTGGTATTGCTAGGGTTTCAACGACCAGGGAGAGAATCCGCTTTGACTGGCCCTCAAGTTGTTATTTTCTGTCCTCAAACCATGGCCGGGCCGTCCCTTTATATACACAGGTTGACGCCCGCCGGTTTACAGAGTCCCGAGGCCGGATCATAGAGGTGTCCGGCTCGGTCTCTATTCCTCTAACTTACAATACAAGTTTTCATGATAAAGTCGGTTTACATCTACAGGCTTTAATCCGTCTTTGGGCACTGGGCCTTCTTAAAGCGCCAGTATCTTCTTATCTTCATGGGCTTCAATCTTCATGGAGCTAATCCGGCCACTCCTAGCCGGTTTACCTCCAGTAACCATATCCCCTACAAGTCCCGTAACATGCACGTATGGTAAACGTTATGTAACAAATTTGAAACACGAGGTGTTATTTGATTGTCCTCCTTATGAGTGGCGGTCGGGGACGAGCGATGGTCTTTTCCTACCAATCTATCCCCCTAGGAGCATGCGCGTAGTGCTTTGGTTTTTGATGACTTGTAGATTTTTGCAATAAGTATGTGAGTTCTTTATCACTAATGTTGAGTCCATGGATTATACGCACACTCACCCTTCCATCATTGCTAGCCTCTTCGGTATCATGCATTGCCCTTTCTCACACTAAGAGTTGGTGCAAACTTCGCCGGTGCCTCCAAACCCCGTGATATGATACTCTCTTTCACACATAAACCTCCTTCTATCTTCCTCAAAACAGCCACCATACCTACCTATTATGGCATTTCCATAGCCATTCTGGGATATATTGCTTAACATGATCATGTAGTTGACATAGTATTTGTGGCAAAGCCACCGTTCATAATTTTCATACATGTCACTCTTGATTCATTGCATATCCCGGTACACCACCGGAGGCATTCATATAGAGTCATCTTTTGTTCTAGTATCGAGTTGTAATCATTGAGTTGTAAATAAATAGAAGTGTGATGATCATCAGTAATAGAGCATGGTCCCAAATAAAAAAAGAGAAAGGCCAAATAAAAAAAGAAAGGCCAAATAAAAAAATAAAAATAAAAAGGGACAGTGCTACAATCCTTTTTCCACACTTGTGCTTCAAAGTAGAACCATAATCTTCATGATAGAGAGTCTTTTGTTGTCACTTTCATATACTAGAGGTAATTTTTCATTGTAGAACTTGGCTTGTATATTCCAACAATGGGCATCCTCAAGTGCCCTAGGTCTTCATGAGCAAGCAATTTGGATGCACACCCACTTAGTTTCTTTTGTTGAGCTTTCATACATTTATAGCTCTAGTGCATCTATTGCATGGCACTCCCTACTCCTTGCATTAACATCAATTGATGGGCATCTCCATAGCTCATTGATTAGCCTCGTTGATGTGAGACTATCTCCTTTTTTTTCTTCTCCACATAACCCCCATCATATTCTATTCCAGCCATAGTGCTATATCCATGGCTGGCGCTCATGCATTGCGTGAAGGTTCATAAAGTTTGAGATTACTAAAGTATGAAACAATTGCTTGGCTTGTCATCGGGGTTGTGCATGATGAGAGCATTCTTGTGTGACAAAAATGGAGCATGGCTAAACTATATGATTTTGTAGGGATGAACTTTCTTTGGCCATGTTATTTTGAGAGGACATAATTGCTTAGTTAGTATGCTTGAAGTATTATTTTTTTATGTCTATATGAACTTTTATCTTGAATCTTCCGGATCTGAATATTCATACCACAATTAAGAAGAATTATATTAAAATTATGCCAAGTAGCACTCCGCATAAAAAATTCTATTTTTTTATCATTTACCTACTCGAGGACGAGCAGGAATTAAGCTTGGGGATGCTTGATATGTCTCGAACGTATCTGTAATTTTTGATTGCTCCATGCTATATTATCTACTGTTTTGGACATTATTGGGCTTTATTATCCACTTTTATATTATTTTTGGGACTAACCTATTAACTGGAGGCCCAGCCCAGAATTGCTGTTTTTTGCCTATTTTAGGGTTTCGAAGAAAAGGAATATCAAACGGAGTCCTAACGGAGTGAAACCTTCGGGAACATGATTTTCTCACCGAACATGATCCAGGAGACTTGGACCCTACGTCAAGAAACAAAGGAGGAGGCCACGAGGTAGGGGGGCATGCCTACCCCCCAGGCGCGCACTCCACCCTGGTGGCCCCCTGTTGCTCCACCGACGTACTCCTTCCTCCTATATATACCTACATACCCCCAAACGATCAGATACGGAGCCAAAACCCTAATTCCACCACCATAACTTTCTGTATCCACGAGATCCCATCTTGGGGCCTGTTCTGGAGCTCCGCCGGAGGGGGTATCCATCAAGGATGGCTTCTACATCATCACCATAGCCCCTCTGATGAAGTGTGAGTAGTTTACCTCAGACCTACGCGTCCATAGTTATTAGCTAGATGGCTTCTTCTCTCTTTTTGGATCTCAATACAATGTGCTCCCCCTCTCTTGTGGAGATCTATTCGATGTAATCTTCTTTTTGTGGTGTCTTTATTGAGACCGATGGATTGTGGGTTTATGATCAAGTCTATCTATAAACAATATTTGAATCTTCTCTGAATTCTTTTATGTATGATTGTTTATCTTTGCAAGTCTCTTCGAATTATTGGTTTGGTTTGGCCTACTAGATTGATCTTTCTTGCAATGGGAGAAGTGCTTAGCTTTGGGTTCAATCTTGCGGTGTCCTTTCCCAGTGACAGTAGGGGCAGCAAGGCACGTATTGTATTGTTGCCATCGAGGATAACAAGATGGGGTTTTCATCATATTGCATGAGTTTATCCATCTACATCATGTCATCTTGCTTAAGGCGTTACTCTGTTTTCATGAACTTAATACTCTAGATGCATGCTGGATAGCGGTCAATGAGTGGAGTAATAGTAGTAGATGCAGGCAGGAGTCGGTCTACTTGTCTCGGACGTGATGCCTATATACATGATCATACGTAGATATTCTCATAACTATGCTCAATTATGTCAATTGCTCAACAGTAATTTGTTCACCCACCGTATAATACTTATGCTCTTGAGAGAAGCCACTAGTGAAACCTATGGCCCGTGGGTCTATCTTCATCATATTAATCTTTCAATACTTAGTTATTTACTTTGCTTTTTTACTTTTCTTTTATTTTACTTTGCATCTTTATCATAAAAATACCAAAAATATTATCTTATCATATCTATCAGATCTCACTCCCGTAAGTGGCCGTGTAGGGATTGACAACCCCTTACCGCATTGGTTGCGAGGATTTATTTGTTTTGTACAGGTATGAGGGACTCGCGCGTGGCCTCCTACTGGATTGATACCTTGGTTCTCAAAAACTGAGGGAAATACTTACACTACTTTGCTGCATCATCCCTTCCTGTTCGGGGAAAAACCAATGCAATGCTCAAGAGGTAGCACATATCGGTGCAACAAGACCAAGACCAGCAGGATAGCAGGACGGAGGTCACCGTGGAGCCCAGGATGGCATCACCACCATAGCCTGTACTAGTTGTCATGATAGCTTGTACTAGTTGGCAGGTGAAGACTACTTTTGTCATGATAGCTTGTACTAGTTGTCCCCCTTCAAATTGGCCGTTGTGGGATCCCTTCCCACCTAATATTTGGGCAGAGGACCCGTGCCTCTATATATAGGACTAGCCACCATCGTAGGGAGGCATCTGATAGGATCTAACCTGATCTGGCTCATCTCATCTTCGACCGGATCCATTGCACCAAGCCACCACACTCACCAAGAGCAAGAGCATCTCTCCTCAGGAGGCTGTTCTTCCCTTGTAACTGTTCATCCTCAGCCCAAGAGGCAATCCACCACACCACACAGGAGTATGGTATTACACCACATCGGTGGCCCGAACCAGTATAAACTCTTGTGTCCCTTGTTCTTTGGGTTCGTTGAGCTAGGCCATGAGATCATGATGTGTGCGAGCCAGAGAGGGGGAGAGATCTTCGTGCGCACCCTAGTGTTCAAACCTCAAGGGTTTTGCCGGAACCCGAAATCCAACACCTACCATAAACACAAGCTTTCCCTCTTCTCTTCTCACCGTCCATGCCTCACTCCTGCCCCTCTTTTCATTGATCTCGTACTTACACACTCCTTCCCACTCGATATAGTATGCCTCTCGCACCACCTCCTAGCTGCATCCCTCTCTCTCTCTCTATCCTTTTCTCTGGGCCTTATTTGCTTCTAACATGTACATGCATGTATACAGATCAATGTCCCTACATATACCTAGGTCGACTATAACTATTTTTCCCCACGCATCGATCGTTGTACCACACAAGTTATGTCTCTCCCTTTCTCCGACAAAGGACGATTGATCTTCCTATGTAGTTATGTCTTCTTACCACATCCATCTCGTCCCCCTTATCTTTCATGCATGCCTCGTGACCCGTCTCTCACAAGCACATGCACAAACAGGCAGGCATCCCCTCTCTTATTGATATTGCAGGCGTGCCCTCCGTTTGTCTAGCAGGCCTCTCCCACAGTTTCTGAGAAGCAACTCCACCACCATGTTGGGGAATGCAGTGATTTCAAAAAAATTCCTACGCACACGCAAGATCTATCATGGTGATGCATAGAAACAAGATGGGAAGAGTGTTGTCCATGTACCCTCGTAGACCATAAGCGGAAGCGTTATGACAACACGGTTGATGTAGTTGTACGTCTTCACGATCCGACCGATCCTAGTACCGAAAGTATGGCACCTCTACGATCTGCAGACGTTCGGCTAGGTGACGTCCCATGAACTCTCGATCCAGCTAAGTGTCGAGGGAGAGCTTCGTTAGCACGATGCTGTGATGATGGTGATGATGAAGCTACCGGTGCAGGGCTTCTGTAACACCCTCGATGCGACTATATCTCCCACGTGTCGAGGCACGACTTAGAGGCATAATCGCATTGAAGGCATATGTCGCAAGTTAGGCAATCTTCACAACATCCCATGTAATATAGATCATAAAAGGGGAGATAACATAGTTGGCTTACACTCGCCACGTCAATCAAGTACATAAATAACATTACATCATTCAAACACTCATGGCCCGACTACGGCGCCAAAATAAAAGATAACCCAACATGCGACACGGTCCCGATCACCCCGAACTGGGCACCACTACTGATCATCAGGAAAGGAAACATAGTATCGTTGAGAGTCCTCGTCGAAATCCCACTTGAGCTCGAGCGCGTCACCTGGAGTGGAATCATCAGGCCCTGCATCTGGTGTAATAGTAATCTATGAGCCACAGGGACTCAGCAATCTCGCACCCTCGCGATCAAGACTATTTAAGCTTATAGGTAAGGCAAGGTAAATATGTGGAGCTGCAGCAAGCGACTAGCAAATATGGTGGCTATCCTGTTCGCAAAAGAGAGCGAGAAGAGGAGGCAAAGCATGAGCGAGAGAACTAGAGAGCAACTTGCGCAAGTATTACTCCAACACCGTGTTCACTTCCCGGACTTCGCCGAGAAGAGACCATCACGGTAACTCACACTGTTGATTCATTTTAATTTAAGTTAAGGTTCAAGTTATCTACAACCGGACATTAACAAATTCCCATCTGCCCATAACCGCGGGCACAACTTTCGAAAGTTCAAATCCCTGCAGGGGAGTCCCAACTTAGCCCATGACAAGCTCTGACGGTCAACGAAGGAATAGACCTCCTCCCGAGTTGCTCCGATCAGACTCGGTATCTCGGTTCTTCAACACACTTTGACAGGTTAAAAAAAATCCAGCAACACCGCCCGAATGTGCCGACAAATCCCGATAGGAGTTGCACATATCTCGTTCTCAGGGCACACTCAGATAGGTCAAGCTACGAGTAAAACCAACCCTCGAGTTTCCCCGAGGTGGCCCCGCAGGCTGCCTGGTTCGGACCAACACTCAGAGGAGCACTAGCTCGGGGGGGGGGGGGGGGGGGGGGGTTTAAAATAAGATGACCCTCGGGCTCCGGAAACCCAAGGGAAAAAGATACTAGGTGGCAAATGGTAAAACTAAGGTTGGGCATTGCTGGAAAAGCTTTAATCAAGGCGAACTATCAAGGGGTTCCCATTATAACCCAACCGCGTAAGGAACGCAAAATCTGGGCGGCAAGAGTGGAACAAAACACTAGGCGAGAGGCCGAGCCTTCCACCCTTTACCAAGTATATAGATGCATTAAGATAACATGGCAATATAATGATATACCAACAAGAAAATAATGTTCCAACAAGGAGCGGTCTCCAATCTTCACGTGCAACTAGCAACGCTATAAGAGTGGCTGAGCAAAGCAGTAACATAGCCAATCAACGGTTTGCTAGGACATGGTGGGTTAGAGGTTTGACATGGCAATTTTGGAGGCTTGCAAGCAAGTGGTAGGCATCGTAGCATTGGCATAGCAAAAGAGCGAGCATCTAGCAAAGCAAAGATAGTAGTGATTTCGAGGGTATGATCATCTTGCCTACAAAGTTGTCAGAGTTGACTGGATCCTCGAAAGAAAACTCAACGTGCTCCTCGTTAGCAAACTCGTCTCCTAGATCTACCCAAACAAGACAAACAAGCAAAGGGAGCACAATCAACCACGTGCAAGGATCAACAATATGATGCAAAGATGGTATGATATGCGGGATGCGATGCGGGATGCATATGCAAGATTTTACAAGGGATGCAAGAACCTGGCCTCAACATGGAAAACCAAGTGTACCACTGGAAAGATGAGATGAAATCGCTTGAAAACGATATAAAGAACGCCGGAATCGGCATTACGGTTTGGAAATGGCAAGCGATTCAAATATGACGCCGGTCTGCGATTTACAACAAGTAGCCATCTAAATGCAACGAGGTGAACATGCTACAGCACTCAACCATGACAACAAAATACATGGCAGGGATGCATTCATGATGCTTAACAAAAGTCTAGCACTGAGCTACGGCTAAAGCATCCATTAACAGGATCAAACAAGCATGGAAAAAATGCATATGGTAAACAGATCTCAGACTTAGTGAAATTAACACTTGTCTGGAATTTCAGATCAGATAACACTCTTCGGAGCAGCAAAACTACATGCTACAGGACCTGAACATGGCAAAGTAAAGCATGGCATGGAGCTACTCAAAGAGCTTAACAAAAGTCCCTTAGTGACCTTGAGCCAAAAGGGATCAGAAAATACAATTGCAAGCATGTGAACATGGCAAAAACATAATCAGTACTCAGACTTAGTGAAAACTGGAGCATGCTGAAAACAGATATCAAGTAGGCATGTTTACGAGCTCGATGCACTCACTACAGAGCAAGTCATGACAAGCTAAGCATACACTCATCAAGAATACACAAAATGCAAGCTAGACATGGCAAGAACAATAGCATAGCATGCACGGATCAACTACAACATCATCGGCAAAATCGCTAACAAGTAGACAATCTGCCCAGATTCACGAAGTAGCAAAAGTAGAGCTCGATTGGCTCAAGCTAGGGTGCTCCATAATTGCAAACAAAGGCATGGATGGATAGAGCACTAAACGATTAACAGAACATCCTTACTGACCATCCTCGAAAGAGGCACGGATCACTAGGAAACAACATGAACATATGGCATCATGAGAAAAATGGATCAAGGACTTGGTGGAATTGCTAAGTCCCTGAAATCAGCATTACCAAGTGCCTCACTTTGTAAGCTTGTGCTAGTCACCACACACATCACAAAAATACATGGGTTGCACCTCTGGAAAGATGGCAAAACCCTTAACAAAATATATGTAGAGCTCATGGGCATATCATGCACACAATAATCATGGCAAAAATGACAAATATCTAAATGGAGTAGCAGATCTGACAATTATCTCAAGTAGCACTCTTCTAACAGCATTTCGGGCATCAAGATGAACACAAATGAAAATGATGCAATGGAATGAAATGATGTACTCTCAAAGACGAACATTTTGATATGCTATATGCCAAAAACGGAGCTACGGATGCGAAGATATAGCATGATGAACAGGAGCACATGAACTAGGGTTTTGGGCAAAAAGTAAACGTCCCAATTCCCAGATCTGGATCTGGCACGGATTTGGAAGCAGCCTACCGGAGTTACTGTTCACCGCCGGAGATGAAGCTCACCGGAGGTCGGAGTTGAGGAAGGAGGGGCCGGATCCGGTGATGGAGCTTGCCGGGGCGGCGTGGGCTGGCTATGGCCGGGGTCGGCGCAGTCGCCGAGACCCGCGGCTGCAAGGCGGTGATGGTCGCGGAGGACGGGACGGGCGGCGGGGTGCGGCGGCCCGCGGCGGCCGTGTCACTGCAGATGGCGATGGAGGCGGTGGCCGCTCGGGGAAGAAGGGCGCGGGGAGGCGCCCCGGCGGCGCGCGGCGGTTGGGCCTCGGGGGCCCGGTTTGGGCCTCCCGGGCCGGCGGCGGCGAAGTGGGCGCGGGCCACTTGGTGCCTGCTGATTGGCCGCAGGCAGCGGCGGGATTCGTCCGGTGGCGGTGCGGATGTGTCCGGTGCCGTCGGGGCAATTTTTTTAGGGTTTAGGAGAGGGGATCCGTGAGTTTGGAGGAGGGGGTCTTTATATAGGAATAGGGGGAGCTAAGAGAGTCCAAATGAGGTGCGGTTTTCGGCCACGCGATCATGATCGACGCTCTAGATGATGGAGAGGGTTTTGGTGGGTTTTGGGCCAAAGTGGAGGGGTGTTGGGCTGCAACACACACGAGGCCTTTTCGGTCCCTCGGTTAACCGTTGGAGCAGCAAACGAAGTCCAAATGGTACGAAACTTGACAGGCGGTCTACCGGTAGTAAACCAAGGCCGCTTGGCAAGTCTCTGTCCAATCCGGAAATGTTTAATCCCCACACACGAAACAAAGGTAGAAAAGACCATCGGAGGAGAACGAAGTGCCGGAATGCAAAACGGATAATGGGGAAAATGCTCGAATGCATGAGATGAACACGTATGCAAATGCAATGCACATGATGACATGATATGAGATGCATGACAATGACAACAACACACGGAGACAAAAACCCGAACCCGAGAAAATAAAATAACTTAACGCCAGAAATGGCAAGAGTTGGAGTACAAATTGGGTAAGTTACATCCGGGGTGTTACAACACTCCACCACTACGAAAGGATCTCGTCCCGAGATCTAGGACTGAAAGAACGCCGGGTACTCACAATGGAGGTGATCCTTGCGTTCCCAGGTAGCTTCACGGTCGGAATGGTGTGACCACTTGACTTTGAGGAATTTGATTGACTTGTTCCGAGTCTTGCGTTCAGTCTCTTCGAGAATACCAACGGGGTGCTCACGATAGGAGAGATCTTCTTGGAGCTCAATGTCCTCGAAGTTGATGGTGCGGTCAGGAGTCTTGAAGCACTTTCGGAGCTGAGAGACATGGAACACATCATGAACATTTGCAAAGTTTGAAGGAAGCTCGAGTTGATAGGAGAGATCGCCTCTCTTGCTGACAATCTTGAAAGGTCCCACGTATCTGGGGGATAGCTTCCCTTTGATACCGAAGCGACGAGTACCTTTCATAGGAGAGATGCGGAGGTAAACATGATCTCCGATCTCGAAAGCCAAATCACGGTGCTTACTGTCATAGTAGCTCTTCTGGCGGGATTGGGCTGCTTTGAGGTTATCTCGAATGACTTTGCACATTTCCTCTGCCTCTGTGATTAAGTCATTTCCCAAAAGCTGACGTTCACCGGTTTCGGACCAGTTGAGAGGGGTATGGCACTTCCTGCCATACATAATTTCAAATGGGGCCTTGCCCGAACTTGCTTGAAAACTGTTGTTGTAGGAGAATTCAGCATAAGGAAGACAATCCTCGCACTTCATGCCGAAGGATATCACACAAGCCCTGAGCATATCTTCAAGAATCTGGTTGACACGCTCGACTTGACCGCTAGTTTGAGGATGGAAAGCGGTGCTGAAGCGGATGTTGGTGCCCATGGCCTTCCGAAAAGAATCCCAAAACTTGGAGGTAAAGATGCTGCCATGGTCCGAAGAGATCACTTGTGGAATACCGTGCAGAGAGACAATTCGAGAGGTATAGAGTTCCGCCAATTGAGCTTCAGTGATTGACTCTTTGATAGGCAGAAAGTGAGCCACTTTGGTGAGTTTGTCGATGACAACGAATATAGCATCATTGCCACGCATGGACTTTGGAAACTCAGTCACGAAGTCCATCTCAATGTGGTCAAACTTCCATTCTGGAATGGCAAGAGGTTGTAGGAGACCAGCTAGCCTTTGGTGTTCTGCCTTCACTCTTCTACAGACATCACACTCATTCACGAATTGAGCAATCTCGTGCTTCATTCGAGTCCACCAATAAGCCTGCTTGAGGTCCTGATACATCTTCGTGCTCCCAGGGTGGATGGAGAGGAGAGAATTGTGAGCCTCGTTCATGATCACTTTACGGAGGTCACCTTTGGGTACAACAATACGATCCTTGAAGAAGAGAGTATCCTTGTCGTCAAAACGTTAGCACTTGTACTTGGGTTGGCTCTTGGCAATCCCAATCTTCACCTTTTTCACCATAGCATCAAGAAGCTGAGCTTGGCGAATCTGGTCTTCCAAGCTAGGAGAGACTTGAAGGTTGGTGAGGAAACCTTGAGGAACAACTTGCAGATTAAGTTTGCGGAAAGCTTCACAAAGCTCGGGTTGATAAGTCTTGAGACTCAGACTGTTACAATAAGCCTTCCTGCTCAATGCGTCAGCAATCACATTGGCCTTGCCTGGAGTATACTCGATACTCAGATTATACTCTTGAATCATTTCGACCCATCGAGTTTGCCTGAGGTTGAGATTAGGCTGAGTGAAGATGTACTTGAGACTCTTGTGGTTAGTGAAGATGTCCACTTTTCTTCCCAATAAGAGATGTCTCCAAGTCAAAAGAGCATGCACAACTGCCGCCAACTCGAGATCATGAGTGGGGTAGTTCTTCTCATTAGGCTTCAACTAGCGAGAGGTATAACCAACAACTTTCTTCTCTTGCATCAATACTGCGCCCAGACCTTGGAGAGAGGCATCACAAAAGACCTCGTATGGCTTGGATTCATCAGGCGGAGTCAGAACTGGAGCAGAGATCAATTTCTCTTTCAATGTGTTGAAAGCAATGTCACACTTCAGAGACCAAACGTACTTGACATGCTTCTGCAGAAGATTTGAGAGAGGCTTCGCGATCTTAGAAAAGTTTTCAATGAATCTTCGACAGTAGCTTGCGAGACGGAGGAAGCTACGAAGTTGCTTCATGTTCTGAGGAGGTTCCCAATTCACAATTGCAGACACCTTCTCAGGATTCACCGCAATGCCCTTGGCAGAGATGATATGACGAAGATAAAGAACCTCATCGAGCCAAAATTCGCACTTGGAGAACTTGGCGTAGAACTTGTGTTCCCTCAGCTTATCGAGCACCAAACGCAAGTGCTTGGCATGATCTTCCTTGTTCTTCGAGAAAACCAGAATGTCGTCGAGATAGACCAAAACGAAGTCATTGGTGTAGGCGTTGAAGATGAAGTTCATCATGCGAGAGAACATTGGAGGAGTGTTGACGAGGCCAAAAGACATGACAGTGTATTCATATGAACCATAGCTTGTCCTGAAAGCCGTCTTGGGAATATCTTGCTCACGGATTCGAATCTGATGATAACCCATACGGAGATCAAGCTTGGAGAATACTTGGGCACCTTTGAGTTGTTCGAACAGCTCGTTGATGTTAGGAAGTGGGTATTTGTTGTTGATGGTCTTCTTGTTCAATGGACGGTAATCAACACAAAGTTGGTCCGTTCCATCCTTCTTCTTCACAAAAAGAACATCACAACCCCACGGAGAAGAACTAGGCCGGATGAGACCCATTCTCTCTTGAATATCGAGTTGCTTCTTCAGCTCCTTCAACTCTTCAGGTCCAAGCTTGTAAGGATGCTTGCACACTAGTTCCGGGCCAGGCTCAAGATCAATGACGAATTCAACTGGCCGGTGCGGAGGCATTCCTGGAAGCTCTTCTAGAAAGACGTCTTGATATTCGCAAACGACTGGAATTTGCGAGATAGCATCGAGTTCACCCTTCTCATTGAGAGAAAATAGACGGATGGTATCATCACGAGCGGCAAATACAATTACATCCTCAGACGAATGAGTCAATAGAATCTGCCTGGCTGCACAATCAAGCTGAGCCTTGTGCTTAGAAAGCCAATCCATTCCGAGAATAAGATCAATATCCGAGTTACCAAGAACCACTGGAGAAGAGAGAAACTTGTAGTCGCCCAAGGTGATAGTAACATCTGGCACCTCCAGACTTGCACTCAAACGTTTGCCAGGAGAAACGATATCCATTTGTTTACCCAAATGAGATGAAACGAACTCATGCTTGGTAAAAAATGGCTTTGACATGAAACAATGAGATGCACCAGTATCAAAAAGAAATTTTGCGGGAACATCGTTAACAGGAAGGTTACCCATGATGACATCTGACGAGTCCTCTGCCTGAGCTGCATTCATCAAGTTGACCTTGGCGTGCTTGGGGTTATGCTTGACCACAGCTGTACTTGCCGATCTGACAGGAGGAGGAGGAGGAAGACGCCTCTGGTTGAGACACTTGTTGGCATAGTGACCCTTCTGTTGGCACTTGTTGCACGTGACCTCTGAAAGCGGACGGTGGTACGGAGCACTCGATCTTGGAGCTTGAGACGAAGTCTTGTTCTGAAAGCCAGGGTTGGGTGGGTGGGAAGATCCACTGCCACCTTTGCTCTTCTGCTGATACGGCTGACGGAACGGAGGAGGAGGAAGCCAATACTTCTGCTGCTTGGCCACTTGAGTAGAGGAAGAAGGAGTAACAACTCTGACTCGCTTCTTGGAAACATCACACCTCAGTTGAGCGGCCTCTTGCTTTAGTGCCATGTTGTAGAACTCATCGTACCTCAAGGGCTCAAAGAGAACAAGAGCTAGCTGAATTTCTTCTCTGGACCACCCCTGAACTGGTACATCATGCTCTTCTCATCAGGGACATCCTGCTTAGCAAAGCGGGCGAGCTTCTGAAACAACTTGTTGTAGTCATAGACAGACAAAGAGCCTTGCTTCAGGTTGCAGAATTCCTCACGCTTGCTTTCAACCACGCGCTGAGGGATATGGTGAGCTCTGAAATCTTGACGGAATTCATCCCAAGTAATTACACGTCCACCTCTGGAATCCTTGTACTACTGGGACCATTCTGCAGCTTGATCTTTGAGTTGGAAGGAAGCGAACTTGATGAAGTCCTCAGGCCTGACATTACTGCACTCGAAATGCTTGCACAGATCCACAAGCCAATCGTCAGCATCGGTTGCCTCAACACAATTGCTGAAAGTCTTTTGCCCGTTAGCAAGGAACTGGTTGAGTGTAGCAAAGTTATTCTGATTGTTGTCTTGGTTCCCGTGGTTGCCTTGATTGCACTCTTGGAGAATTTGCATGATCAACTGTGTGTTTGCATTGATTGCGGCCATCATAGCTTGCCATGCCTCCGGAGGAGGTGGAGGTGGCGGCGGATCAGGATTCGGAGTCGTGCGCGTTGGAGGAGCCATCCTGAAGAGGTTGACATCAATTAGCACATTGATAGACAAATATTGAAGCTGAATCCAACGGAATGAAAATTGCAACATATAGTCTTCACATCCGAACAAAATGAACGAATGCATTCCTCTTAAAATGGTCACATATCCATAAATTGAGAAGCCACGTAGAATTAAGGTAGAGAAATAAATCAACAAGGTATGGATCAAGAACGAATACTCGGTAAGAAATCCCAATCTCAAACCAAATATTCATGGAAGAAGAACTAGAGCTACAAGAATTCCCACCTATGAAACTCCCGAACCTTTCCGATTATGCAATCAGGTGTTGGGGATACAGGGGAAGCATAATATCTCACCCAAATCTAGCAAATCCTAGATCCAGTTGTATCCATCTTTCAACACATAACCGAGAAAAACTTCGGAAACCATCTACCTCAACCTTCGAAAAGCATCCGTTATACAAGTTATGGCGATACTCCCGAACTCCCGCCCCAGTACTGGGTGGCATTGAGGTTATCTCACCAATGAACTGCATAAAAGAGATTTTCGATGTCGGCGTACTAAACTCAGGTATTCCAGAACTTCAACGATAAAATTATGATGACAACACCTCAGAGCTCAACTCCCCGGGACACTTCCACAAAACCCCTGACAGGAGGCACCAAGACAATGTTCTCATCATAAAACCATCAAAACGATTCCAAGATACCCGCGTGATCCTAAATTTTTTTAGTGAAATTTGAGAAGAGAAGAGTCAAAACTCTACGTCAGTATGCCTTACCAGAGCGATGAGGAGACTGGGAAGTAAAAAGAATTCCTAAACTCTCCGATATATAATTCCTAAATGACTCAAAACATTTTTCTAGACACAACTCGGCGCTAATAACGATCAAGAAATGGGGCTCCTAAGGTCGGGGAAGGCTCTGATTACCAACTTGTAACACCCTCGATGCGACTATATCCCCCACGTGTCGAGGCACGACTTAGACGCATAATCGCATTGAAGGCATATGTCGCAAGTTAGGCAATCTTCACAACATCCCATGTAATATAGATCATAAAAGGGGAGATAACATAGTTGGCTTACACTCGCCACGTCAATCAAGTACATAAATAACATTACATCATTCAAACACTCATGGCCCGACTACATCGCCAAAATAAAAGATAACCCAGCATGCGACACGGTCCCGATCACCCCCAACTGGGCACCACTACTGATCATCAGGAAATGAAACATAGTATCATTGAGAGTCCTCGTCGAACTCCCACTTGAGCTCGAGCGCGTCACCTGGAGCGGAATCATCAGGCCCTGCATCTGGTGTAATAGTAATTTGTGAGCCACAGGGACTCAGCAATCTCGCACCCTCGCGATCAAGACTATTTAAGCTTATAGGTAAGGCAAGGTAAATATGTGGAGCTGCAGCAAGTGACTAGCAAATATGGTGGCTATCCTGTTAGCAAAAGAGAGCGAGAAGAGGAGGCAAAGCACGAGCAAGAAAACTAGAGAGCAACATGCGCAAGCATTACTCCAACACCGTGTTCACTTCCCAGACTCCGCCGAGAAGAGACCATCACGGTAACTCACACTGTTGATTCATTTTAATTTAAGTTAAGTTTCAAGTTATCTACAACCGGACATTAACAAATTCCCATCTGCCCATAACCGCGGGCACGGCTTTCGAAAGTTCAAATCCCTGTAGGGGAGTCCCAACTTAGCCCATGACAAGCTCTCACGGTCAACGAAGGAATAGACCTCCTCCCGAGACGTTCCGATCAGACTCGGTATCTCGGTTCTTCAAGACACTTCGACAGGTTAAAACAAATCTAGCAACACCGCCCGAATGTGCCGACAAATCCCGATAGGAGCTGCACATATCTCGTTCTCAGGGCACACTCAGATAGGTCAAGCTACGAGTAAAACCAACCCTCGAGTTTCCCCGAGGTGGCCCCGCAGGCTGCCTGGTTCGGACCAACACTCAGAGGAGCACTGGCCCGGGGGGGTTTAAAATAAGATGACCCTCGGGCTCCGGAAACCCAAGGGAAAAAGAGGCTAGGTGGCAAATGGTAAAACCAAGGTTGGGCATTGCTGGAAAAGCTTTAATCAAGGCGAACTATCAAGGGGTTCCCATTATAACCCAACCGCGTAAGGAACGCAAAATCCGGGAACATAACACCGATATGACGGAAAACTAGGGCGGCAAGAGTGGAACAAAACACTAGGAGAGAGGCCGAGCCTTCCACCCTTTACCAAGTATATAGATGCATTAAGATAACATGGCAATATAATGACATCCCAACAAGAAAATAATGTTCCAACAAGGAGCGGTCTCCAATCTTCACCTGCAACTAGCAACGCTATAAGAGGGGCTGAGCAAAGCGGTAACATAGCCAATCAACGGTTTGCTAGGACATGGTGGGTTAGAGGTTTGACATGGCAATTTGGGAGGCTTGCAAGCAAGTGGTAGGCATTGTAGCATTGGCATAGCAAAAGAGCGAGCATATAGCAAAGCAAAGATAGTAGTGATTTCGAGGGTATGATCATCTTGCCTGCAAAGTTGTCAGAGTTGACTGGATCCTCGAAAGCAAACTCAACGGGCTCCTCGTTAGCGAACTCGTCTCCCGGATCTACCCAAACAAGACAAACAAGCGAACGGAGCACAATCAACCACGTGCAAGGATAAACATATGATGCAAAGATGGTATGCTATGCGGGATGCGACGCGGGATGCATATGCAAGATTTGACAAGGGATGCAAGAACCTGGCCTAAACTTGGAAAACCAAGTGTGCCACTGGAAAGATGAGATGAAATAGCTTGAAAACAATATAAAGAACTCAGGAATCGGAGTTACGGTTTGGAAATGGCAAGCGATTCAAATATGACGCCGGTCTGCGATTTACAGCAAGTAGCCATCTAAATGCAACGAGATGAACATGCAACAGCACCCACCATGACAACAAAATACATGGCAGGGATGCATTCATGATGCTTAACAAAAGTCTAGCACTGAGCTACGGCCAAAGCATCCATTAACAGGATCAAACAAGCATGGCAAAAATGCACATGGTAAACAGATCTCAGACTTACTGAAATTAACACTTGTCTGGAATTTCAGATTAGATAGCACTCTTCGGAGCAGCAAAACTACATGCTACAGGACCTGAACATGGCAAAGTAAAGCATGGCATGGAGCTACTCAAAGATCTTAACAAAAGTCCCTTAGTGACCTTGAGCCAAAAGGGATCGGAAAATACAATTGCAAGCATGTGAACATGGCAAAAACATAATTAGTACTTAGACTTAGTGAAAACTGGAGCATGCTGAAAACAGATATCAAGTAGGCATGTTTACGAGCTCGATGCACTCACTACAGAGCAAGTCATGACAAGCTAAGCATACACCCATCAATAATACACAAAATGAAAGCTAGACATGGCAAGAACAATAGCATAGCATGCACGGATCAACTACAACATCATCGGCAAAATCGCTAACAAGTAGACAATCTGTCCAGATTCACGAAGTAGCAAAAGTAGAGCTCGATTGGCTCAAGCTAGGTTGCTCCATAATTGCAAACAAAGGGATGGATGGATAGAGCACTAAAAGATTAAGAAAACATCCTTACTGAACATCCTCAAAAGAGGCACGGATCACTAGTAAACAACATGAACATATGCCATCATGAGAAAAACAGATCAAGGACTTAGTGGGATTGCTAAGTCCCTGAAATCAGCATTACCAAGTGCCTCACTTTGGAAGCTTGTTCTAGTCACCACACACATCACAAAAATACATGGGTTGCACCTCTAGAAAGATGGCAAAACCCTTAACAAAACATATGTAGAGCTCATGGGTGTATCATGCACACAATAATCATGGGAAAAATGACAAATATCTAAATGGAGTAGCAGATCTGACAATTATCTCAAGTAGCACTATTCTAACAGCATTTCGGGCATCAAGATGAACTCAAATGAAAATGATGCAATGGAATGAAATGATGTACTCTCTGAGACGAACATTTTGATATGCTATATGCCAAAAACAGAGCTACGGATGCGGAGATATAGCATGATGAACAGGAGCACATGAACTAGGGTTTCGGGCAAAAAGTCAACCGTCCCAATTCCTAGATCTGGATCTGGCACGGATTTCGAAGCAGCCCGCCGGAGTTACTGTTCCCCGCCGGAGATGAAGCTCGCCGGAGGTCTAAGTTGAGGAAGGAGGGGCCGGATCCGGTGGTGGAGCTCGCCGGGGCGGCGCGGGCCGGCTATGGCCGGGGTCGGTGCGGTCGCCGAGACCGCGGCGGCGAGGCGGTGATGGCCGCGGAGGACAGGATGAGAGGCGGTGTGTGGCGTCCCGCGGCGGCCATGTCGTCGGAGACGGTGATGGAGGCGGCGGCCGCTCGGGGAAGAAGGGCGCGGGGAGGCGCCCCGGTTGGGCCTCGGGGGCCCGGTTTGGGCCTCCCGGGCCGGCGGCGGGGAAGTGGGCGCGGGCCACTTGGCGCCCGCTGATTGGCCGCAGGCGGCGGCGGGATTCGTCCTGTGGCGGGGCGGACGTGTCCGGTGGTGGTGGGGCAATTTTTTTAGGGTTTAGGAGAGGGGATCCGTGAGTTTGGAGCAGGGGGTCTTTATATAGGCATAGGGGGAGCTAAGAGAGTCCAAATGAGGTGCGGTTTTTGGCCACGCGATCGTGATCGAACGCTCTAGATGATGGAGAGGGTTTTGGTGGGTTTTGGGACAAAGTGGAGGGGTGTTGGGCTGCAACACACACGAGGCCTTTTCGGTCCCTCGGTTAACTTTTGGAGCATCAAATGAAGTCCAAATGGTACGAAACTTGACAGGCGGTCTACCGGTAGTAAACCAAGGCCGCTTGGCATGTCTCGGTCCAATCCAGAAATGTTTAATTCCGACACACGAAAGAAAGGTAGAAAAGACCATCGGAGGAGAACGAAGCACCGGAATGCAAAACGGACAATGGGGAAAATGCTCGAATTCATGAGATGAACACATATGCAAATGCAATGCACATGATGACATGATATGAGATGCATGACAATGACAACAACACACGGAGACAAAAACCCGAACCCGAGAAAATAAAATAACTTAACACCGGAAACGGCAAGAGTTGGAGTACAAATTGGGTAAGTTACATCCGAGGTGTTACAGCTTCGCCTAAGCAGTACGGCGATATGACCGAGGTGGATTATGGTGGAGGTGGGCACCACACACATCTAAAAGCAATTAACTTGTGTGTCCTAGGGTGACTCCCTACCCACGTATATAAAGGAGCAAGGGGGAGGCTGGCCGGCCCCAGTGGCGCGCCAAGGGAGGAGGTATCCTCCTCCTAGTAAGAATAGGATTACTCCTTTCCTGGTCCTAAAAGGAGGGGAAGGGGAGGAAGGAAGGGAGAGTAAGAGGAGAAGGAAAGGGGAGCACACCCCCTCCCTAGTCCAATTCGGACTCCTTATAGGTAGGGGAGCGGCTGCCCCTTGTGGGCTGCCTCCCCTCTTCCCTATGGCCCATTAAGGCCCAACTTTCCCCAGGGGGGTTCCGGTAACCCTCCGGCACTCCAGTTTTCCCCGAAATCACTCGGAACACTTCCCATGTCCGAATATAGCCGTCTAATATATCAATCATTATGTATAGACCATTTCGAGACTCCTCGTCATGTCTTTGATCATATTCGGGACTCCGAACTACCTTCGATACATCAAAACACATAAACTCATAATACCGATCGCCACCGAACGTTAAGCGTGCAGACCCTACAGGTTTGAGAAGTATGTAGACATGACCGAGATACATCTCTGGTCAATAACCAATAGCGAACCTGGATGTTCATATTGGCTCCCACATATTCTACGAAGATCTTTATCGGTCAAACCTCATAACAACATATGTTGTTCCCTTTGTCATCGATATGTTATGTGCCCGAGATTCGATCATCGGTATCTGAATACCTAGTTCAATATCATTACCGGCAAGTCACTTTACTCCTTCCGTAATGCAACATGCCGAAACTAACTCATTAGTCACATTGTGTGCAAGGCTTATAGTGATCTGCATTACCGAGAGGGCCTAGAGAAAGCTCTCTTATACACGGAGTGAAAAATCCTAATCTCGATCCATGCCACTCAACAAACACCATCGGAGACACCTATAGAGCATAGTTATAGTCACCCAGTTACGTTGTGACTTTTGATAGCACACTAAGTGTTCCTCCGGTATCCGGGAGTTGCATAATCTCATAGTCATAGGAACATATATAATTATGAAGAAATAAGTAGCAACAAACTAAACGATCATCGTGCTAAGCTAACGGATGGGTCAAGTCAATCACATCATTCTCTAATGATGTGATCCTACTCATCAAATGACAACTGTTGTCCATGGCTAGGAAACTTTACCATCTTTCGGTAACGCGCTAGTCAAGTAGAGGCATACTAGTGAAACTTAGTTTGTCTATGAATTCACACATGTACTAAGTTTCCGGTTAATACAATTATAGTATGAATAATATACATTTATCATGATATAAGGAAGTAAATAATAACTTTATTATTGCCTCTAGGGCATATTTCCTTCAGTCTCCCACTTGTTCTAGAGTCAATAATCTAGTTCACATCGTCATGTGATTTAGCATCAATAGTTCACATCTTTATGTGATTAGTTCACATATCCATGTGACTAATACCGAAAGGTTTTACTAGAGTCAATAATCTAGTTCACATCGCTATGTGATTAACACCCAAAGAGTGATCATGTTTTGCTTGTGAGAGAAGTTTAGTCTACGGGTCTGCAACATTCAGATCCATATGTATTTCACAAATTATTATGTCTACAATACTCTGCACGGAGCTACTCTAGCTAATTGTTCCCACTTTCAATATGTATCCAGATCGATACTTAGAGTCATCTAGATCGATATAAAAAGCATAAAATCGACGTAACTCTTTACGACGAACTCTTTTATCACCTCCATAACCGAGAAATATTTCCTTAGTCCTCTAAGGATAATTTTGACCGCTCTCCAGTGATCTACTCCTAGATCACTATTGTACTCCCTTGCCAGAATCATGCTAAGGTATACAATAGGACTGGTACACAACATATCATACTTTATAGAACATATGACTGAGGCATAGGGAATGACTTTACATTCTCTTTCTATTTTCTACTATGGTCAGGTTTTGAGTCTTTACTCAACTTCACACCTTGCAACACAGGCAAGAACTCCTTCTTTGACTGTTCCATTTTGAACTACTTAAAAAAAATTCAAGGTATGTACTCATTGAAAAAAATTATCAAGCATCTTGATCTATCTCTATAGATCTTCATGCTCAATGTGTAAGCAGCTTAACCGAGGTCTTTATTTGAAAAATCCTTATTCAAGTATCCTTTTATGCTATCCAGAAATTCAGTATCATTTCTGATAAACAATATGTCATCCACATATAATATGAGAAATGCTACAGAGCTCCCACTCACTTTCTTGTAAATACAAGCTTCTCCAAAAGTCTGTATAAACCTATATGATTTGATCAACTCATCAAAGCGTATATCCCAACTCCAAGATGCTTGCACCAGTCCATAGGTGGATCGCTGGAGCTTGCACACTTTGTTAGCACCTTTAGGATTGACAAAACTTTCTTGTTGTATCATATACAACTCTTCTTTAAGAAATCCATTAAGGAATGCAGTTTTGACATCCATTTGCCAAATTTCATAAAATGTGGCAATTGCTAACATCATTCGGACAGACTTAAGCATCGCTACGAGTGAGAAAATCTCATCGTAGTCAACACCTTGATTTTGTCAAAAACCTTTTTGCGACAGTTTGAGCTTTGTAGAAAGTAACACTACTATGAGCGCCCGTCTTCCTCTTGAGGATCAATTTATTCTCAATGGCTCGCCAATCATTGGGCAAGTCAATCAAAGTCCATACATTTTTCTTTATACATGGATCCCATCTTAGATTTCATGGCCTTAAGCCATTTCGCGGAATCTGGGTTCATCATGGTCTAGTAACATGAATTCTAGAAAGGATTACTGTACCACTCTGGTGCGGACCACACTCTGGTTGTCCTGCGAGGTTTGGTAGTAACTTGATCTGAAGTTTTATGATCATCATCATTAGCTTCTTACTAATTGGTGTAGAAATCACTAGAACTGATTTCTGTGATGAACTACTTTCCAATTCATGAGAAGGTACAATTACCTCATCAAGTTCTACATTCTTCCCACTCACTTCTTTCGAGAGAAACTTCTTCCCTAGAAAGGATCCACTCTTAGCAACAAAGGTCTTGCCTTTCGGATCTGTGACAGAAGGTGTACCCAACTGTTCCTTTTGGGTATCCTATGAAGACGCACTTTTCTGATTTGGGTTTGAGCTTATTAGGCTGAAACTTTTTCACATAAGCATCACTACCCCAAACTTTAAGAAACGATAGCTTAGGTTTCTAGCCAAACCATAGTTCATACGATTTCGTCTCAACGGATTAGATGGTGCCCTATTGTAACACCCCAGATGTAACTTTCCCAATTTGTACTCCAACTCTTGCCGTTTCCGGCGTTAAGTTATTTTATTTTCTCGGGTTCGGGTTTTTGCCTCCGTGTGTTGTTGTCGTTGTCATGCATCTCATATCATGTCATCATGTGCATTGCATTTGCATACGTGTTCATCTCATGCATTCGAGCATTTTCCCCGTTGTCCGTTTTGCATTCCGGTGGTCATTTCTAACTTTCTTTCGTGTGTGGGGATTAAACATTTCCGGATTGGACCGCGACTTGCCAAGTGGCCTTGGTTTACTACCGGTAGACCGCCTGTCAAGTTTCATATCATTTGGACTTCGTTTGATACTCCAATGGTTATCTGAGGGACCAAAAAGGCCTCGTGTGTGTTGCAGCCCAACACCCCTTCAATTTGGCCCAAAACTCACCAAAACCTTCTCCATCATCTAGAGCGTTCGATCACGATCGCGTGGCCAAAAACCGCACCTCATTTGGACTCACCTAGCTCCTTCTACCTATAAAAAGGCATCCCCTTCTGAAATTCCGGAACAAATCCACCCTAACCTAGTCTCCTCCCACCTCTCACCGACGGACACGTCCGATTCGGGCCGGACGTGTCCGCCACCGCCCACCGCCGCCACGTGTCAGCCGCCGACTCGCCGAGCCGCACGCCCACTTCCCCGCCCGCCCGCTCGGCCCAGCCGGGGCCCCCGCGGCCCGGAGCCAAGCCGCCTTGCCCGCCCGAGCCGCGCTCACCAGCGCTGCGCCCCGCCGCCTGCCTCCTCGCCCCGACACCGACACTGCGTCCCGCCACCCGCCGCCAACAACGCCGGCCGACTCCGGCGCCGCAAGCCGCAGCCCCGCCGCTCGCCGCCTCGGCGCCGTCTGCCGCCTCCCGGAGCCAGATCCGGCCACCCCTGCCGGAGTCCGGCAGCTCCCCGGCCTCTCTCGCCGCGTTCGGGCCTCGCCGTCGCCGGAGAAGACAGATCCGGCCTCGACCCGTCGGAGTTGACTTTTTCCGCGAGGTGGTTTTTCTTCAAAGTCCTCGAAATCCCAGATCCATGTGCTCCTGTTCATAGCCTCGTAACTTTGCATCGTAGCTCCGATTCATGCACATAGCATATCGAAATGTTCATCTCAGAGAGTACATCATTTCATTCCATTGCATCATTTTCATTTGAGTTCATCTTGATGCCCGAGATGCTATTACAAGAGGGCTACTTGAGATAATTGTCAGATCTGCTACTCCGTTTAGATATTTGTCATTTTTTGCCATGATTATTGTGTGCATGATATGCTCTTGAGTTCTACATATGTTTTGTTAAGGGTTTTGCCATCTTTCCAGAGGTGCAACCCATGTATTTTTTTGATGTGTGTGGTGACTAGCACGAGGTTGCAAAGTGGTGCACTTAGTAATTCTGTTTTCAGGGACTTAGCATTTCCACTGAATCCTCTTTTGGGGATGATCAGTCAGGATGTTTTGTTAATCTTGTAGTGCTCTATCCATCCATGTCTTTGTTTGCAATTATGGAGCACCCTAGCTTGAGTCAATTGAGCTCTACTTTTCCTACTTTGTGAATCTGGGCAGATTGCCAACTTGTTTGCAATTTTGCCGATGATGTTGTAGTTGATCCGTGCATGCCATGCTATTGTTCTTGCCATGTCTAGCTTGCATTTTGTGTACTCTTGATGGGTGTATGCTTACCTTATCATGACTTGCTCCGTAGTGAGTGCATCGAGCTCGTAAACATGCCTACTTGATATCTGTTTCAGCATGTGCCAGTTTTCACAAAGTCTGAAAACTGATTATGTTTTTGCTATGTTCACATGCTTGCAATTGTATTTTCTGATCCCTTTTGGCTCAAGGTCACTAAGGGACTTTTGTTAAGATCTTTGAGTAGCTCCATGCCATGCTTTACTTTTCCATGTTTAGGTCCTGTAGCATGTAGTTTTGTTGCTCCGAAGTGTGCTACCTGATCTGAAATTCCAGACAAGTGTTAATTTCACTAAGTCTGAGACCTGTTTACCATATGCATTTTTGCCATGCTTGTTTGAACCTGTTAATGGATGAATTGGCCGTAGCTCAGTTCTAGACTTTTTTTAAGCATCATGAATGCATCCCTGCCATGTATTTTTTGCCATGTTTGGGTGTTGTAGCTTGTTCATCTCATTGCATTTAAATGGCTACTTGCTGTAAATCGCAGACCGGTGTCATACTTGAATCGCTTGCCATTTCCAAACCGTAACTCCGATTCCGGCGTTCTTTATATTGTTTTCAAGCGATTTCATCTCATATTTCCAGTGGAACACTTGGATTTACAAGTTGAGGCCAGGTTCATGCTTTGCTTGTCAAATCTTGCATATGCATCCCGCATCGCATCCCGCAGAGCATACCATCTTTGCATCATATTTTTTGATCCTTGCACGTGGTTGATTGTGTCCTTGTTGCTTGTTTGTCTTGTTTGGGTAGAGCCTGGAGATGAGTTCGCTAACGAGGAGCCCGTTGAGTTTGCTTTCGAGGATCCAGTCAACTCTGACAACTGTGCAGGCAAGATGATCATACCCTCGAAATCACTACTATCTTTGCTATACTAGTCTGCTCGCTCTTCTTCTATGCCAATGCTACGATGCCTACCACTTTCTCTCAAGCCTCCCAAATTTCCATGTCAAACCTCTAACCCACCATGTCCTAGCAAACCGTTGATTGGCTATGTTACCGCTTTGCTCAACCCCTCTTATAGCGTTGCTAGTTGCAGGTGAAGATTGGAGACCGTTCCTTGTTGGAACATTTATTTAATTGTTGGGATATCATTATATTATCTTGTTATCTTAATGCATCTATATACTTGGTAAAGGGTGGAAGGCTCGGCCTCTCGCCTAGTGTTTTGTTCCACTCTTGCCGCCCTAGTTTCCGTCATATCGGTGTTATGTTCCCGGATTTTGCGTTCCTTACGCGGTTGGGTTATAATGGGAACCCCTTGATAGTTCGCCTTGATTAAAGCTTTTCCAGCAATGCCCAACCTTGGTTTTACCATTTGCCACCTAGCCTCTTTTTCCCTTGGGTTTCCGGAGCCCGAGGGTCATCTTATTTTAACCCCCCCCCCCAGGCCAGTGCTCCTCTGAGTGTTGGTCCAACTCGTCAGCTGCCGGTGGCTACCAGGGGCAACTCTGGGATGGCCTACCAGAAGTTTGGTCAATCTGAGTGTGCCCTGAGAATGAGATATGTGCAGCTCCTATCGGGATTTGTCGGCACATTTGGGCGGTGTTGCTGGTCTTGTTTTAACCTGTCGAAGTGTCTTGAAGAACGGAGATACCGAGTCTAATCGGAACGTCTTGGGAGGAGGTCTATTCCTTTGTTGACCATGAGAGCTTGTCATGGGCTAAGTTGGGACTCCCCTGCAGGGATTTGTACTTTCAAAAGCCATGCCCGCGGTTATGGGCAGATGGGAATTTGTTAATGTCTGGTTGTAGATAACTTGAACCTTAACTTAACTAAAATGAATCAACTAAGTGCGTTACCGTGATGGCCTCTTCTCGGCGGAATCCAGGAAGTGGACACGGTGTTGGAGTTATGTTTGCGCAGGTTGCTCTCTAGTTTCTCGCTCACGCTTTGCCTCCTCTTCTCGCTCTATTTTTTGAACAGGATAGCCACCATATTTTCTAGTCGCTTGCTGCAACTCCACTTATTTTACCTTGCCTTACCTATAAGCTTAAATAGTCTTGATTGCGAGGGTGCGAGATTGCTGAGTCCCTGTGGCTCACAGATTACTATTACACCAAATGCAGGGCCTGATGATTCCGCTCCAGGTGACGTGCTTGAGCTCAAGTGGGAGTTCGACGAGGACTCTCAATGTTACTATCTTTCCTTTCCTGATGATCAGTAGTGGCGCCCTGTTGGGGGTGATCGGGACCGTGTCGCATGTTGGGTTATCTTCTATTTTGGTGCCGTAGTCGGGCCATGAGCGTTTGGATGATGTAATGTTATTTATGTACTTGATTTACATGGCGAGTGTAAGCCAACTATGTATATCCCCTTTATGATTTATATTACATGGGATGTTGTGAAGATTGCCTAACTTGCGACATATGCCTTCAATGCGATTATGCCTCTAAGTCGTGCCTCGACACGTGGGAGATATAGTCGCATCGAGGGTGTTACAAGTTGGTAATAAGAGCCTTCCCCGACCTTAGGAGCCCCCATTGCTTGATCGTTTTTAGCGGCCGAGTTGTGTCTAGAAAAATGTTTTGAGTCATTTAGGAATTATATATCTGAGAGTTTAGGAATTCTTTTTACTTCCTAGGCTCCTCATCGCTCTGGTAAGGCATCCTGACATAGAGTTTTGACTCTTCTCTTCTCAAATTTCACAAAAAAAAAATTAGGATCACGCGGGTATCTTGGAATCGTTCCGATGGTTTTATGACGAGAACATTGTCTTGGTGCCTCCTATCAGGGGTTTTGTGGAAGTGTCCCGGGGAGTTGAGCTCTGAGGTGTTGTCGTCATAATTTTATCGTTGCAGTTCTGGAATACCTGAGTTTAGTACGCCGACATCAAAAATCTCTTTTATGCAATTCGTTGGTGAGATAACCTCGACGCCACCCAGTACTGGGGCGGGAGTTCGGGAGTATCGCCATAACTTGTATAATGGATGCTTTTCGAAGGTTGAGGTAGATTGTTTCCGAAGGTTTCTTGGTTATGTGTTGAAGGATGGATACAGCTGGATGTAGGATTTGCTAGTTTGGGTGAGATATTATGCTTCCCCTGTATCCCCAACACCTGATTGCATAACCGGAAAGGTTTGGGAGTTTCATAGGTGGGAATTCTAGTAGCTCTAGTTCTTCTTCCACGGATATTGGTTTGAGATTGGGATTTCTTACCGATTATTCCTTCTTGATCCATACCTTGTTGATTTATTTTTCTATCTAAATTCTACGTGGCTTCTCAATTTATGGATATGTGACCATTTCAAGAGGAATGCATTCGTTCATTTTGTTCGGATGTGAAGACTATATGTTGCAATTTTCATTCCATTGGATTCAGCTTCAATATTTGTCTATCAATGTGATAATGGATGTCAACCTCTTCAGGATGGCTCCTCCAATGCGCACGACTCCGAATCCTGATCCGCCAACACCTCCACCTCCTCCGGGGGCATGGCAAGCTGTGATGGCCGCAACCAATGCAAACACACAGTTGATCATGCAAATTCTCCAAGAGCGCAATCAAGGCAACCAAGGGAACCAAGGCAACAATCAGAATCACTTTGCTACACTCAACCAGTTCCTTGCTAACGGGCCAAAGACTTTGAGCAATTGTGCTGAGGCAACCGATGTTGACGATTGGCTTGTGGATCTGTGCAAGCATTTCGAGTGCAGTAACGTCAGGCCTGAGGACTTTGTCATGTTCGCTTCCTTCCAACTCAAAGATCAAGCTGCAGAATGGTCCCAGTAGTACAAGGATTCCAGAGCTCACCATATCCCTCAGAGCGTGGTTGAAAGCAAGCGTGAGGAATTCCGCAACCTGAAGCAAGGCTCTTTGTCTATCTATGACTACAACAAGTTGTTTCAGAAGCTCGCCCGCTTTGCTAAGCAGAACGTCCCTAATGAGAAGAGCATGATATACCAGTTCAGGGGTGGTCCCAGAGAAGAAATTCAGCTAGCACTTGTTCTCTTTGAGCCCTTGAGGTACGATGAGTTCTACAACATGGCACTAAAGCGAGAGGCCGCTCAACTGAGGTGTGATGTTTCCAAGAAGTGAGTCAGAGATGTTACTCCTTCTTCCTCTACTCAAGTGGCCAAGCAGCAGAAGTATTGGCTTCCTCCTCCTCCGTTCCGTCAGCCGTATCAGCAGAAGAGCAAAGGTGGCAGTGGATCTTCCCACCCACCCAACCCTGGCTTTCAGAACAAGACTTCGTCTCAAGCTCCAAGATCGGGTGCTCCGTACCACCGTCCACTTTCAAAGGTCACGTGCAACAAGTGCCAATAGAAGGGTCACTATGCCAACAAGTGTCTCAACCAGAGGCGTCTTCCTCCTCCTCCTCCTGTCAGATCGGCAAGTACAGCTGTGGTCAAGCATAACCCCAAGCACGCCAAGGTCAACTTGATGAATGCAGCTCAGGCAGAGGATTCGTCAGATGTCATCATGGGTAACCTTGCTGTTAACGATGTTCCCGCAAAATTTCTTTTTGATACTGGTGCATCTCATTGTTTCATCTCGAAGCCTTTTGCATCTAGGCATGAGTTGTCCTCCCAAGTTATCCATAAACCGTTAGCATTTGTCTCTCCGGGTAAATGTTTGCTCGCTAACCACGAGATTCCGGATATTTCTATCATGATGGGTGATTTCAAGTTTCTGGCTTCTCTAATGGTTCTTGGTAACTCGCATATTGATCTTATTCTCGGAATGGATTGGCTTTCTAAGCACAAGGCTCAGCTTGATTGTGCAGCCAGGCAGATTCAGTTGACTCATTCGTCTGAGGATGTAATTGTCTTTGCCGCTCGGGATAATACCATCCGTCTGTTTTCTCTCAATGAGAATGGGTGAACTCGATGCCATCTCGCAAATTCTAGTCGTTTGCAAATATCAAGACGTCTTTCCAGAAGAGCTTCCAGGAATGCCTCCACACCGGCCAGTTGAATTCGTCATTGATCTTGAGCCTGGCATGGAACCTGTGTGCAAGCGTCCTTACAAGCTCGGACCTGAAGAGTTGAAGGAGCTGAAGAAGCAACTCGATATTCAAGAGAAAATGGGTCTCATCCGGCCTAGTTCTTCTCTGTGGGGTTGTGGTGTTCTTTTTGTGAAGAAGAAGGATGGAACGGACCGACTTTGTGTTGATTTCCATCCATTGAACAAGAAGACCATCAAGTACAAATATCCACTTCCCAACATCAATGAACTGTTCGAACAACTCAAAGGTGCTCAAGTATTCTCCAAGCTTGATCTTCGTATGGGTTATCATCAGATTCGAATCCGTGAGCAAGATATTCCCAAGACGGCTTTCAGGACAAGCTATGGTTCATATGAATACACTGTCATGTCTTTTGGCCTCGTCAACGCTCCTCCGACGTTCTCTCGCATGATGAACTTCATCTTCAACGCCTACACCAATGACTTCATTTTGGTCTATCTCGACGACATTCTGGTTTTCTCAAAGAACAAGGAAGATCATGCCAAGCATTTGCGTTTGGTGCTTGATAAGTTGAGGGAACACCAGTTCTATGCCAAGTTCTCCAAGTGCGAATTTTGGCTCGATGAGGTTCTTTATCTTGGTCATATCATCTCTGCCAAGGGCATTGCCGTGAATCCTGAGATGGTTTCTGCAATTGTGAATTGGGAACCTCCTCACAACGTGAAGCAACTCCGTAGCTTCCTCGGTCTCGCAAGCTATTGCCGAAGATTTGTTGAAAACTCTTCTAAGATCGCGAAGCCTCTCTCAAATCTTCTCCAGAAGCACGTCAAGTACGTTTGGTCTCCGGAGTGTGACATTGCTTTCAACACTTTGAAAGAGAAATTGATCACTGCTCCAGTTCTCACTCCACCTGATGAATCCAAGCCGTACGATGTCTTTTGTGATGCCTCTCTCCAAGGTCTTGGCGCAGTTTTGATGCAAGAGAAGAAAGTTGTTGCTTATACCTCTCGCCAGTTGAAGCCTAATGAGAAGAACTACCCCACTCATGATCTCGAGTTGGCGGCAGTTGTGCATGCTCTTTTGACTTGGAGACATCTCTTATTGGGAAGAAAAGTGGACATTCTCACTGATCACAAGAGTCTCAAGTACATCTTCACTCGGCCTAATCTCAACCTCAGGCAAACTCGATGGGTCGAAATGATTCAATAGTATAATCCGAGTATCGAGTATACTCTAGGCAAGGCCAATGTGATTGCACGCATTGAGCAGGAAAGCTTACTGCAATAGTCTGATTCTCAAGCCTTATCAACCCGAGCTTTGTGAAGCTTTCCGCAAACTTAATCTGCAAGTTGTTCCTCAAGGTTTCCTCGCCAACCTTCAAGTCTCTCCTACCTTGGAAGACCAGATTCCCCAAGTTCAGCTTCTTGATGCTATGGTGAAAAAGGTGAAGATTGGGATTGCCAAGAGTCAACCCAAGTACAAGTGCTACCGCCTTGACGACAAGGATACTCTCTTCTTCGAGGATCGTATTGTCGTACCCAAAGGTGACCTTCGTAAAGTGATCATGATCGAAGCTCACAATTCTCTCCTCTCCATCCACCCTGGGAGTCCAAAGATGTATCAGGACCTCAAGCAGGCTTATTGGTGGACTCGAATGAAGCGCGAGATTGCTCAATTCGTGAATGAATGTGATGTCTACAAAAGAGTGAAGGCAGAACACCAAAGGCCAGCTGGTCTCCTCCAACCTCTTGCCATTCCAGAATGGAAGTTTGACCACATTGAGATGGACTTCGTGACTGGGTTTCCAAAGTCCAAGCGTGGCAATGATGCTATATTCGTTGTCATCGACAAACTCACCAAAGTGGCTCACTTTCCGCCTATCAAAGAGTCGATCACTGCAGCTCAATTGGTGGAAATCTATACCTCTCGTATTGTCTCTCTGCACGGTATTCCACAAGTGATCTCTTCAGACCGTGGAAGCATCTTTACCTCAAAGTTTTGGGATTCTTTTCAGAAGGCCATGGGCACGAACATCCGCTTCAGCACAACTTTCCATCCTCAAACTAGCGGTCAAGTCGAGCGTGTCAACCAGATTCTTGAAGATATGCTCAGGGCTTGTGTGATCTCCTTCGGCATGAAGTGGGAGGATTGTCTTCCTTATGCTGAATTCTCCTACAACAACACTTTTCAAGCAAGTTCGGGCAAGGTCCCATTTGAAATTTTGTATGGCAGGAAGTGCCGTACCCCTCTCAACTGGTCCGAAACCGGTGAACGTCAGCTTTTGGGCAATGACTTAATCACAGAGGCAGAGGAAATGTGCAAAGTCATTCGAGATAACCTCAAAGCAGCCCAATCCCGCCAGAAGAGCTACTATGATAGTAAGCACCGTGATTTGGCTTTCGAGATCGGAGATCATGTTTACCTCCGCGTCTCTCCTATGAAAGGTACTTGTCGCTTCAGTATCAAAGGGAAGCTTGCCCCCAGATACGTGGGACCTTTCAAGATTGTCAGCAAGAGAGGCGACCCCGCCTATCAACTCGAGCTTCCTTCAAACTTTGCAAATGTTCATGACGTGTTCCATGTCTCTCAGCTCCGAAAGTGCTTCAGGACTCCTGACCGCACCATCAACTTCGAGGACATTGAGCTCCAAGAAGATCTCTCCTACCGTGAGCACCCAGTTGCTATTATTGAAGAGACTGAACGCAAGAATCGCAACAAGTCAATCAAATTTCTCAAAGTCAAGTGGTCACACCATTCCGACCATGAAGCTACCTGGGAACGCGAGGATCACCTCCGTTCTGAGTACCCGGCGTTCTTTCAGTCCTAGATCTCGGGACGAGATCCTTTCGTAGTGGTGGAGTGTTGTAACACCCCGGATGTAACTTTCCCAATTTGTACTCCAACTCTTGCCGTTTCCGGCGTTAAGTTATTTTATTTTCTCGGGTTCGGGTTTTTACCTCTGTGTGTTGTTGTCGTTGTCATGCATCTCATATCATGTCATCATGTGCATTGCATTTGCATACGTGTTCATCTCATGCATTCGAGCATTTTCCCCGTTGTCCGTTTTGCATTCCGGCGCTTCGTTCTCCTCCGGTGGTCATTTCTAACTTTCTTTCATGTGTGGGGATTAAACATTTCCGGATTGGACCGAGACTTGCCAAGCGGCCTTGGTTTACTACCGGTAGACCGCCTGTCAAGTTTCGTATCATTTGGACTTCGTTTGATACTCCAACGGTTATCCGAGGGACCGAAAAGGCCTCGTGTCTATTGCAACCACCCCTTCAATTTGGCCCAAAACCCACCAAAACCTTCTCCGTCATCTAGAGCATTCGATCACAATCGCGTGGCCGAAAACCGCACCTCATTTGGACTCTCCTAGCTCCTTCTACCTATAAAAAGGCATCCCCTCCCGAAATTCCGGATCAAATCCACCCTAACCTAGTCTCCTCCCACCTCTCGCCGACGGACATGTCCGATTCGGGCCGGACGTGTCCGCCACCGCCCGACGCCGCCATGTGTCAGCCACCGAGTCGCCGAGCCGCGCGCCCACTTCCCTGCCGGCCCGCTCGGGCCCGCCGGGGCCCCCGCGGCCCGAAGCCAAGCCGCCTCGCCCGCCCGAGCCGCGCTCGCTGGCGCTGCGCCCCGCCGCCTGCCTCCTCGCCCCGACGCCGGTGCTGCGTCCCGTCGCCCGCCGCCATCAACGCCGGCCGACTGCGGCGCCGCAAGCGGCCGCCCGCCACTCGCCGCCTCGGCGCCGTCTGCCGCCTCCCGGAGCCAGATCCGGCCGCCCCCGCCGGAGTCCGGCCGCTCCCCGGCCTCCCTCGCCGCGTTCGGGCCTCGCCGTCACCGGAGAAGACGGATCCGGCCTCGACCCGTCGGAGTTGACTTTTTCCGCGAGGTGGTTTTTCTTCCAAGTCCTCGAAATCCCAGATCCATGTGCTTTTGTTCATAGCCTCGTAACTTTGCATCCGTAGCTCTGATTCATGCATATAGCATATCAAAATGTTCATCTCAGAGAGTACATCATTTCATTCCATTGCATCATTTTCATTTGAGTTCATCTTGATGCCCGAGATGCTGTTAGAAGAGGGCTACTTGAGATAATTGTCAGATCTGCTACTCCGTTTAGATATTTGTCATTTTTTGCCATGATTATTGTGTGCATGATATGCTCTTGAGTTCTACATATGTTTTGTTAAGGGTTTTCCATCTTTCCAAAGGTGCAACCCATGTATTTTTGTGATGTGTGTGGTGACTAGCACGAGCTTGCAAAGTGGTGCACTTAGTAATTCTGTTTTCAGGGACTTAGCATTTCTACTAAGTCCTTGAGCTGTTTATCTCATGTGGCCATATGTTCATGTTGTTTCCTAGTGTTCCTTGCCTCTTTTGGGGATGATCAGTAAGGATGTTTTGTTAATCTTGTAGTGATCTATCCATCCATGTCTTTGTTTGCAATTATGGAGCACCCTAGCTTGAGTCAATCGAGCTCTACTTTTGCTACTTTGTGAATCTGGACAGATTGCCAACTTGTTTGCAATTTTGCCGATGATGTTGTAGTTGATCCGTGCATGCCATGCTATTGTTCTTGCCATGTCTAGCTTGCATTTTGTGTACTCTTGATGGGTGTATGCTTAGCTTATCATGAATTGATCCGTAGTGAGTGCATCGAGCTCGTAAACATGCGTACTTGATATCTGTTTCAGCATGTGCCAGTTTTCACTAAGTCTGAAAACTGATTATGTTTTTGCTATGTTCACATGCTTGCAATTGTATTTTCTGATCCCTTTTGGCTCAAGGTCACTAAGGGACTTTTTTTAAGCTCTTTGAGTAGCTCCATGCCATGATTTACTTTGCCATGTTCAGGTCCTGTAGCATGTAGTTTTGTTGCTCCGAAGTGTGCTACCTGATCTGAAATTCCAAACAAGTGTTAATTTCACTAAGTCTGAGATCTGTTTGCCATATGCATTTTTGCCATGCTTGTTTGAACCTGTTAATGGATGAATTGGCCGTAGCTAAGTGCTAGACTTTTGTTAAGCATCATGAATGCATCCCTTCCATGTATTTTGTTGCCATGTTTGGGTGTTGTAGCTTGTTCATCTCATTTCATTTAGATGGCTACTTGCTGTAAATCGCAGACCGGTGTCATATTTGAATCGCTTGCCATTTCCAAACCGTAACTCCGATTCCGGCGTTCTTTATATTGTTTTCAAGCGATTTCATCTCATCTTTCCAGTGGAACACTTGGATTTCCATGTTGAGGCCAGGTTCATGCTTTCCTTGTCAAATCTTGCATTTGCATCCTGCATCGCATACCGTAGAGCATACCATCTTTGCATCATATTGTTTGATCCTTGCATGTGGTTGATTGTGTCCTTGTTTCTTGTTTCTCTTGTTTTGGTAGAGCCAGGAGACGAGTTCGCTAACGAGGAGCCCGTTGAGTTTGCTTTCGAGGATCCAGTCAACTCTGACAACTGTGCAGGCAAGATGATCATACCCTCGAAATCACTACTATCTTTGTTATGCTAGTCTGCTCTCTCTTTTGCTATGCCAATGCTACGATGCCTACCACTTGCTCTCAAGCCTCACAAATTTCCATGTCAAACCTCTAACACACCATGTCCTAGCAAACCGTTTATTGGCTATGTTACCGCTTTGCTCAGCCCCTCTTATAGCGTTGCTAGTTGCAGGTGAAGATTGGAGACCGTTCCTTGTTGGAACATTTATTTACTTGTTGGGATATCATTATATTATCTTGTTATATTAATTCATCTATATACTTGGTAAAGGCTGGAAGGCTCGGCCTCTTGCCTAGTGTTTTGTTCCACTCTTGCCGCCCTAGTTTCCGTCATATCGGTGTTATGTTCCCGGATTTTGCGTTCCTTACGCGGTTGGGTTATAATGGGAACCCCTTGATAGTTCTCCTTGATTAAAGCTTTTCCAGCAATGCCAACCTTGGTTTTACGATTTTCCACCTAGCCTCTTTTTCCCTTGGGTTTCCGGAGCCCGGGGGTCATCTTATTTTAAACCCCCCTGAGCCAGTGCTCCTCTGAGTGTTGGTCCAACTCGTCAGCTGCCTGTTGCTACCAGGGGCAACTCTGGGCTGGCCTACCGGAAGTTTGGACAATCTGAGTGTGCCCTGAGAACAAGATTTGTGCAGCTCCTATCGGGATTTGTCGGCACATTCGGGCGGTATTGCTGGTCTTGTTTTAACCTGTCGAAGTGTCTTGAAGAACCGAGATACCGAGTCTGATCGGAACGTCTTGGGAGGAGGTCTATTCCTTTGTTGACCGTTAGAGCTTGTCATGGGCTAAGTTGGGACTCCCCTGTAGGGATTTGAACTTTCGAAAGCCGTGCCTGCGGTTATGGGCAGATGGGAATTTTTTAATGTCCGGTTGTAGATAACTTGAACCTTAACTTAACTAAAATGAATCAACTGAGTGTGTTACCGTGATGGCCTCTTCTCGGCGGAATCCGGGAAGTGGACACAGTGTTGAAGTTATGTTTGCGCAGGTTGCTCTCTAGTTTCTCGCTCGCTCTTTGCTTCCTCTTCTCGCTCTCTTTTGTGAACAGGATAGCCACCATATTTGCTAGTCGCTTGCTGCAGCTCCACTTATTTTACCTTGCCTTACCTATAAGCTTAAATAGTCTTGATCGCGAGGGTGCGAGATTGCTGAGTCCCTGTGGCTCACAGATTACTATTACACCAGATGCAGGGCCTAATGATTCCGCTCTAGGTGACGCACTTGAGCTCAAGTGGGAGTTCGACGAGGACTCTCAACGTTACTATGTTTTCTTACCTGATGATAAGTAGTGGCGCCCTGTTGGGGGTGATCGGGACCGTGTCGCATGTTGGGTTATCTTCTATTTTGGCGCCGTAGTCGGGCCATGAGTGTTTGGAGGATGTAATGTTATTTATGTACTTGATTGACGTGGCGAGTGTAAGCCAACTATGTATCTCCCCTTTATGATTTATATTACATGGGATGTTGTGAAGATTGCCTAACTTGCGACCTATGCCTTCAATGCGATTATGCCTCTAAGTCGTGCCTCGACACATGGGAGATATAGTCGCATTGAGGGTGTTACACCTATTTAACGCGAATGTAGCTGTCTCTAATGCATAACCCCAAAATGATAGTGGTAATTCGGTAAGAGACATCATAGATTGCACTGTATCGAATAAAGTACGGTTATGACGTTCGGACACACCATTATGCTGTGGTGTTCCAGGTGGCATGAATTTGTGAAACTATTCCACATTCTTTTAGTTGAAGACCAAACTCGTAACTCAAATATTCGTCTCCGCGATCAGATCGTAGAAACTATATTTTCTTGTTACGATGATTTTCCACTTCACTCTGAAATTCTTTGAACATTTCAAATGTTTCAGACTTATGTTTCATCAAGTAAATATACCCATATCTTCTCAAATCATCGTTGAAGGTCAGAAAATAATGATACCCGCCACGAGCCTCGACATTCATCAGACCGCATACATCAGTACATATTATTTCCAATAAGTCAGTTGCTCGCTCCATTGTTCCGAAGAACGGAGTTTTAGTCACCTTGCCCATGAGGCATGGTTCGCAAGTACCAAGTGATTCATAATCATGTGATTCCAGGTCCATTAGAATGGAGTTTCTTCATGTGCTTTACACCAATATCACCCAAACGGCAGTGCCACAAATAAGTTGTACTGTCATTATTAATTTTGCATCTTTTGGCTTCAATATTATGATTAAGTGTATCACTATGATAGAGATTCAACAAACCATTTATATTGAGTGTATGACCATAGAAGGTTTTATTCATGTAAATAGAACAATAATTATTTTTTGACTTAAATGAATAACCATATTGCAATAAACATGATCCAATCATATTCATGCTCGATGCAAATGCCAAATAACATTTATTTTAGGTTCAACACTAATCCCGAAGGTAAAGGGAGTGTGCGATGGTGATCTTATCAACCTTGGAATCACTTCCAACACACATCATCACCTCGCCCATAACTAGTCTCTATTTATTTTGCAACTCCCATTTCGATTTACTACTCTTAGCAACTGAACAAGTATCAAATACCGAGGGGTTTTTATAAACACTAGTAAAGTACACATCAATAACATGTATATCCAATATACTTTGTTCAGTATGCCATCCTTCTTATCCGCCAAGTATCTAGGGCAGTTCCACTTCTAGTGACCATTTCCTTTGTTGTAGAAGCACTCAGTTTCAGGCTTGGGTATAGCTTTGGGCTTCTTCATGGGAGTGGCAACACGCAAGATCTATCATGGTGATGCATAGAAACGAGAGGGGAAGAGTGTTGTCTGTGTATCCTCGTAGACCCTAAGCAGAAGCGTTATGACAACGTGGTTGATCTACTCGTACGTCTTCACGATCCGACCGATCCTAGTACTGAAAGTACGGCACCTCCGCGATCTGCACACGTTCGGCTCTGTGACGTCCCACAAACTCTCGATCTAGCTGAGTGTCGAGGGAGAGCGTCGTTAGCACGACGGCGTGATGATGGTAATGATGAAGCTACCATCGCAGGGCTTTGCCTAAGCACCACTATGATATAACCGAGGTGGATTATGGTGGAGGGGGGCACCGCACACGGCTAAAAGCAATCAACTTGTGTGTCCTAGGGTGGCCCCTGCCCCCGTATATAAAGGAGCAAGGGGGAGGCCAGCCGGCCCAAGTGGCGCGCCAAGGGAGGAGGAATCCTCCTCCTAGTAGGAGTAGGATTCCTCCTTTCCTTGTCCTACTAGGAGGGGAAGGGGAAGGAAGGAAGGGAGAGGAACAGGAGAAGGAAAGGGGGGCGCCCCCTCCCTAGTCCAATTCGGACTCCCTATAGGGAGGGGGCGCGGCTTCCCCTTGTGGGCTGCCTCCCTTCTTCCCTATGGCCCATGAAGGCCCAACATTCCCCGGGGGGTTCCGGTTACCCTCCGGCACTCCGATTTTCTCCGAAATCAGTCGGTACACTTCCGGTGTCCGAATATAGCCGTCCAATATATCAATCTTTATGTCTCAACCATTTCGAGACTCCTCATCATGTTCATGATCATATCCGGGACTCCGAGCTACCATCGGTACATCAAAACACATAAACTCATAATGCCGATCGTCACCGAATGTTAAGCGTGCGGACCCTATGGGTTCGAGAACTATGTAGACATGACCGAGGCACATCTTCGGTCAATAAACAATAGCGGAACCTAGATGTTCATATTGGCTCCCACATATTATACGAAGATCTTTATCGGTCAAACCGCATAACAACATACGTTGTTCCCTCTGTCATCGGTATGTTACTTGCCCGAGATTCGATCATCGGTATCTCAATACCTAGATCAATCTCATTACTGGCAAGTCTCTTTACTCGTTCTGTAATGCAACATCCCGTAACTAACTCATTAGTATCTTTGCTTGCAAGGCTTATAGGGATGTGCATTACCGAGAGGGCCCAGAGATACCTCTCCGATACATGGAGTGACAAATCCTAATCTAGATCTATGCCAACTCAACAAACACCATCGGAGACACCTATAGAGAATCTTTATAGTCACCCAGTTGCATTGTGATGTTTGATAGCACACTAAGTGTTCCTCCAGTATCCGGGAGTTGCATAATCTCGTAGTCATTGGAACATGTATAAGTTATGAAGAAAGCAATAGCAACAAACTAAACGATCATCGTGCTAAGGTAACAGATGGGTCAAGTCAATCACATCATTCTCTAATGATGTGATACCATTCATCAAATGACAACTCTTCTCCATGTCTAGGAAACTTAACCATCATTGGTTAACGAGCTAGTCAAGTAGAGGCATACTAGCTAGTGACACTTAGTTTGTCTATGTATTCACAAATGCACTAAGTTTCCGGTTAATACAATTCTGGCATGAATAATAAACATTTATCATGATATAAGGAAATAAATAATAACTTTCTTATTGCCTCTAGGGCATATTTCCTTGACACCAACCCCTCTAACACTCTAGCTCTCTCTCTCCCAACCTTATTTCTCTCCTACACATATGCATGGATGCCGATCAATCTCCCTCAATACATAAGGTAGGCCTCTCTAGTCATCCACACATATACCAGCCATTGTACCTCTATAGTTAGGTCTCTGCCCCCACCGCCACCCCCCACACACACCGATACTCGAGCGATGTAGGTAGGTATCCATGCCAGACAGACAAACTACACCTGTCCCCTCTCACGTTCTAGTAGGCCAGCCAACCTATATCTTTGACATTGGCACACACAAAATTGATGGCACTCTTTATCTATCTCGCACACACACACACACACACCCTTCATCCCTCTCTTCGATTCTATGCATACCTCATGCCGATGATACCTCCACTCTCTTCTCGTGGACCGCCCCCTCTATATGTATGATGTATCTAGGTGTCCTTGGAGACCACGGTCACCTATGGGGCCATGAGCCCCTTGTGGTTCGGCGGGGGGATGAGCATGTTGCACAAAGAGCGGAGAAGCATAGCGCAACATAGCACAGATCACACGGGAAGATTTACCCAAGTTCGTGTCGCCACGAGGCGTAAAACCCTAATCCAGCTTTGGTGGATTGATGGTGGATTGTGGTGGAAAACGTGGTTCCCTCGACTAGCAGGTTTGCCTTTGGGCGAGAGTGGCTATGCGCGTATGAGTATGTAAGGGTCCGAATCCTTTCTATGGTTCCCACCGGCGTCCTTTTATAGATCAAGGGGTCACCACAATGGCAAATTGGTCATTATGTACTGATTAGATAGCAAGTAGTGCTATCATACCTAACTCTGCAGGCGGGACAGAGCGCATTAAATGTGTTGCTTAGTGTCACGTCACGGTGTGCCCAGCAAGCCTTGCCGGGATGTTTTGCCAGCTTCGCGCTGCCTATTTGACACCACCCTGGACGGGTATCATTTGGAGATGATTCCTGCAGGAAGTGGCCGCCATGTGGCAAGAAATAGCCACTAAGTCACCTGGGGGATTGACACCACACCGATCGGTGACCTGTGTCGTTGTGAGGTGTAGGTGTGAAGCCTTGGCGGGGTAGTTCGCCTTTTCTCTGCCCGGCCTTTACTGTGCCCGGCAGGCCTGCCGGGGCAGTTTGGAGGCTTGTCTTCGGGGCAACCTCGACCTCGCCAGGCTCGCGTGCCAATCATGGGAGGTATTTGTTGGGAAACGTAGTAATTTTAAAAAAAATCCTACGCACACACAAGATCATGGTGATGCATAGCAATGAGAGGAAAGAGTGCAGTCCACGTACCCTCGTATACCGTTAAGCGGAAGCATTATAACAAAGCAGTTGATGTAGTTGTACGTCTTCACGATCAACCGATCCTCAACACCGAATGTACGACGCCTCCGTGTTCAGCACATGTTCAGCTCGGTGACGTCCCGCGAACTCACGACCCAGTAGAGCTCGAGGGAGAGTTTCGCCAGCATGTTGGTGTGGTGACGATCTTGATGAAGCTACCGTCGCAGGGCTTTACCTAACCACCACTATGATATAACCGAGGTGGATTATGGTGGAGGGGGGCACCGCACATGGCTAAAAGCAATCAACTTGTGTGTCCTAGGGTGGCCCCTGCCCCCGTATATAATGGAGCAAGGGGGAGGCCGGCCGGCCCTAGTCGTGCGCCAAGGGAGGAGGAATCCTCCTCCTAGTAGGAGTAGGATTCCTCCTTTCCTTGTCCTACTAGGAGGGGAAGGGGAAGGAAGGAAGGGAGAGGAATAGGAGAAGGAAAGGGGGGCGCCCCCTCCCTAGTCCAATTCGGACTCCCTATAGGGAGGGGGCGAGGCTTCCCCTTGTGGGCTGCCTCCCCTCTTCCCTATGGCCCATGAAGGCCCAACATTCCTCGGGGGGTTTCGGTTACCCTCCGGCACTCCGGTTTTCTCCGAAATCAGCCGGAACACTTCCGGTGTCCGAATATAGCCGTCCAATATATCAATCTTTATGTCTCGAGCATTCCGAGACTCCTCGTCATGTTCATGATCATATCCGGGACTCCGAGCTATAATCGGTACATCAAAACACATAAACTCATAATACCGATCGTCACCGAACATTAAGCATGCTGATCCTACGGGTTCGAGAACTATGTAGACATGACCGAGACACATCTTCGGTCAATAAACAATAGCGGAACCTAGATGTTCATATTGGCTCCCACATATTATACGAAGATCTTTATCGGTCAAACCGCATAACAACATACGTTGTTCCCTCTATCATCGGTATGTTACTTGCCCGAGATTCGATCATCGATATCTCAATACCTAGTTCAATCTCATTACCGGCAAGTCTCTTTACTCGTTCTGTAATGCAACATCTCATAACTAACTCATTAGTCACTTTGCTTGCAAGGCTTATAGGGATGTGCATTACCGAGAGGGCCCAGAGATACCTCTCCGATACACGGAGTGACAAATCCTAATCTAGATCTATGCCAACTTAACAAACACCATCGGAGACACCTATAGAGAATCTTTATAGTCACCCAGTTGCATTGTGATGTTTGATAGCACACTAAGTGTTCCTCCAGTAACCGGGAGTTGCATAATCTCGTAGTCATAGGAACATGTGTAAGTTATGAAGAAAGCAATAGCAACAAACTAAACGATCATCGTGGTAAGGTAACGGATGGGTCAAGTCAATCACATCATTCTCTAATGATGTGACACCATTCATCAAATGACAACTCTTGTCCATGTCTAGGAAACTTAACCATCTTTGATTAACGAGCTAGTCAAGTAGAGGCATACTTGTGACACTTAGTTTGTCTATGTATTCACAAATGCACTAAGTTTCTGGTTAATACAATTCTGGCATGAATAATAAACATTTATCATGATATAAGGAAATAAATAATAACTTTCTTATTTCCTCTAGGGCATATTTCCTTGACACCAACCCCTATAACACTCTAGCTCTATCTCTCTCTCTCCCAACCTTATTTCTCTCCTACACATATGCATGGATGCCGATCAATCTCCCTCAATACATAAGGTAGGCCTCTCTCGTCATCCACACATATACCAGCCATTGTACCTCTATAGTTAGGTCTCTGCCCCCCACCCCACCCCCCACACACACACCGATACTCGAGCGATGTAGGTAGGTATCCAGGCCAGACAGACAAACTGCACCTGTCCCCTCTCATGTTCTAGTTGGCCAGCCAACCTATATCTTTGACATGGGCACACACAAAATTGATGGCACTCTTTATCTATCTCGCACACACACACACACCCTTCATCCCTCTCTTCGATTCTATGCATACCTCATGTCGATGATACCTCCACTCTCTTCTCGTGGACCGCCCCCTCTATATATATATATATATATATGATATATCTAGGTGTCCTTGGAAACCACGGTCAGCTATGGGGCCATGAGCCCCTTGTGGTTCGATGGGGGGATGAGCATGTTGCACAAAGAGAGGAGAAGCATAGCGCAACATAGCACAGATCACACGGGAAGATTTACCCAGGTTTGTGTCGCCACGAGGCGTAAAACCCTAATCCAACTTTGGTGGATTGATAATGGATTGTGGTGGAAAACGTGGTTCCCTCGACTAGCAGGTTTGCCTTTGGGCGAGAGTGGCTATGCGCGTATGAGTATGTAAGGGTCCGAATCCTTTCTATGGTTCCCATCGGCCTTCTTTTATAGATCAAGGGGTCACCATAGTGGCAAATCGGTCATTATGTACTGATTAGATAGCAAGTAGTGCTATCATACCTAACTCTGCAGGCGGGACAGAGTGCATTAAATGTGTTGCTTAGTGTCACATCACGGTATGCCCAGCAAGCCTTGCCGGGCTGTTTTGCCAGCTTCGCGCCTGCCTGTTTGACACCACCCTGGACGGGTATTATTTGGAGATTATTCCTGCAGGAAGTGGCCGCCATGTGGCAAGAAATAGCCACTAAGTCACCTGGGGGCTTGACACCACACCGATCGGTGACCTGTGTCGTTGTGAGGTGGAGGTGTGAAGCCTTGGCAGGGTAGTTCTCCTTTGCTATGCCCGGCCTTTGCTGTGCCCGGCAGGCCTGCCGGGGCGGTTTGGAGGCTTGTCTTCGGGGCAACCTCGACCTCGCCAGGCTCACGTGCCAAGCATGGGAGGTATTTGTTGGGAAACGTAGTAATTTAAAAAAAATCCTACGCACACACAAGATCATGGTGGTGCATAGCAATGAGAGGGAAGAGTGCAGTCCACGTACCCTCGTATACCATTAAGCGGAAGCATTATAACAAAGCGGTTGATGTAGTTGTACGTCTTCATGATCGACCGATCCTCAGCACCGAACGTACGACACCTCCACGTTCAGCACATGTTCAGCTCGGTGACGTCCCGCGAACTCACGACCCAGTAGAGCTCAAGGGAGAGTTTCGTCAACACGACGGTGTGGTGACGATGTTGATGAAGCTACCGTCGCAGGGATTTGCCTAAGAACCACTACGATATAACCGAGGTGGATTATGGTGGAGGGGGGCACCGCACACTGCTAAGAGATCAATAGATCAATTGTTGTGTGTCCAAGGGGTGCCCCCTAGCCGTGTATAAAGGAGGGAGAGGAGGAGGGGCGGCCAAGGAGGAGGCGCGCCCAAGGGGGGCAATCCTACTCCAAGTAGGATTACCCACTCTTTCCTAGTCCTAGTAGGAGAGGGGAAGGAAGGGGAGAAGAAGAAGAAGGAAAGCGGGGCGGCCCCCTTGTCCAATTCAGTTTGGGCTAGGGGGGCCGCGCGCCCCTAGCTGGCCGCATCTCCTCTTCCTCCACTTGGGCCCATAAGGCCCAATAACCCCCCGGGAGGTTCCGGTAGCCTCCCGGTTCTTCGGTATTCATCTGATAACCCCCAGAACTCATCCAGTGTCCTAATATAATGTTCCAATATATCGATCTTTACGTCTCGACTATTTCGAGACTCCTCATCATGTCTGTGATCATATCTGGGACTCCAAACTACATTCGGTACAACAAAACACAAAAACCCATAATACCAATTGTCATAGAACTTTAAGCGTGCGGACCCTACGGGTTCGAGAACTATGTAGACATGACTGAGACACGTCTCCAGTCAATAACCAATAGCGAAACTTGGATGCTGATATTGGTTCCTACATATTCTACGAAGTTCTTTATCAGTCAAACCACATAACAACCTACGTTGTTGCCTTTGTCATCGGTATGTTACTTGCCCGAGATTCGATCATCGGTATCTTAATACCTAGTTCAATCTCGTTATCGGAAGTCTCGCTTACTCGTTCCATAATACAACATCCCGCAACTAACTCATTAGTCACATTGCTTGCAAGGCTTATAGTGATGTGCATTACCGAGAGGGCTTAGAGATACCTCTCCGACAATTGGAGTGACAAATCCAATTGTTGATCTATGCCAACTCTACGAACACCATCGAAGACACCTGTAGAGCACCTTTATAATCACCCAGTTATGTTCTGACGTTTGGTAGCACCTAAGGTGTTCCGCCGGTATTCGGGAGTTGCATAGTCTCATAGTCATAGGAACATGTATAAGTCATGAAGCAAGCAATAGCAGTAAACTTAAATGATCGAGTGCTAAGCTAACGAAATGGGTAAAGTCAATCACATCATTCTCCTAATGATGTGATCCCATTGATCAAATAAAAACTCATTTCTATGGCAAGGAAACTTAACCATCTTTGATCAATGAGCTAGTCAAGTAGAGGCATACTAGCGACACTATGTTTGTCTATGTATTCACACATGTATTATGTTTGTGGTTAATACAATTTTAGCATGAATAATAAACATTTATCATGAAATAAGGAAATACATAATAACTTTATTATTGCCTCTAGGGCATATTTCCTTCAGTCTCCCACTTGCACTAGAGTCAATAATCTAGATTATACAGTAATGATTCTAACACCCGTGGAGTCTTGGTGTTGATCATGTTTTGCTCGTGGAAGAGGCTTAGTCAGCGGGTCTGCAACATTCACATCCGTATGTATCTTGCATATATCTATGTACCCCACCTGGACTTGATCCCGGATGGAATTGAAGCGTCTCTTGATGTGCTTGGTTCTCTTGTGAAATCTGGATTCCTTTGCCAAGGCAATTGCACCAGTATTGTCACAAAAGTTTTTCATTGGACCCGATGCACTAGGTATGACACCAAGATCGGATATGAACTCCTTCATTTCCTGCTTCCGAAGCAGTTATGTACCCCGCTTCACACGTAGATCCCACCACGACGCTTTGTTTACAACTACTCCAATTGACAGTTCCACCATTCAATATAAACACATATCCGGTTTGTGATTTAGAATCGTCCGGATCAGTGTCAAAGCTTGCATCGACGTAACCATTTATGACAAGCTCTTTGTCACCTCCATAAACGAGAAACATATCCTTAGTCCTTTTCAGGTATTTTAGGATGTTCTTGACCGCTGTCCAGTGATCCACTCCTGGATTACTTGGGTACCTCCCTGCTAATCTAATAGCAAGGCACACATCATGTATGGCACACAGCATTGCATACATGATAGAGCCTATGGTTGAAGCATAGGGAACAATTTTCATTTTCTCTCTATCTTCTGCAGTGGTCGAGCATTGAGTGTTAGTCAACTTCACACCTTGTAACACAGGCAAGAACCCTTTCTTAGCTTGATCCATTTTGAACTTCTTCAAAACTTTATCAAGGTATGTGCTTTGTGAATGTCCAATTCAGCGTCTTGATCCATCTCTATAAATCTTGATGCCCAATATATAAGCAGCTTCACCAAGGTCTTTCATTGAAAAACTCTTATTCAAGTATCCTTTTATGCTATCCAGAAATTCTATATCATTTCCAATCAACAATATGTCATACACATATAATATTAGAAATGCTAACAGAGCTCCCACACACTTTCTTGTAAATACAGGCTTCTCCAAACGTCTGTATAAAACCATATGCTTTGGTCACACTATCAAAATGTTTATTCCAACTCCGAGTGGCTTGCACGAGTCCATAAATGGATCGCTGGAGCTTGCACACTTTGTTAGTACCCTTTGGATCGATAAAACCTTCAGGTTGCATCATATACAACTCTTCTTCCAAAAATCCATTCAAGAATGCAGTCTTTACATACATTTGCCAAATTTCATAATCATAAAATGTGGCAATTGCTAACATGATTCGGACGGACTTAAGCATCACTACGGGTGAGAAGGTATAATCGTAGTCAACTCCTTGAACTTGTCGAAAACCTTTTGCAACAAGTCGAGCTTTGTAGACAGTAACATTACCATCAATGTCAGTCTTCTTCTTGGAGATCCATTTATTCTCGATGGCTTGCCGATCATTGGGCAAGTCAACCAAAGTCCACACTTTGTTCTCATACATGGATCCCATCTCATATTTCATGGCTTCAAGCCATTTTGTGGAATCTGGGCTCATCATCACTTCCTCATAGTTCGTACGTTCGTCATGGTCAAGTAACTTGACCTCTAGAACAGGATTACCATACAACTCTGGTGCGGATCTTACTTTGGTTGACCTACGAGGTTCAGTAGTAACTTGATCTGAAGTTTCATGATCATTATCATTAGCTTCCTCACTAATTGGTGTAGGTGTCACAGGAACCGGTTTCTGTGATGAACTACTCTCCAATAAGGGAGCGGGTACAATTACCTCATCAAGTTCTACTTTCCTCCCACTCACTTCTTTCAAGAGAAACTCCTTCTCTAGAAAGGATCCATTCTTAGCAACAAATGTCTTGCCTTCGGATCTATGATAGAAGGTGTACCAAACAGTCTCCTTTGGGTATCCTATGAAGACACATTTCTCCGATTTGGGTTCGAGCTTATCAGTTTGAAGTTTTTTCACATAAGCATCGCAGAACAAAACTTTAAGAAACGACAACTTTGGTTTCTTAGCAAACCACAGTTCATAAGGTGTCGTCTCAACGGATTTTGATGGTGCCCTATTTAACGTGAATGCAACCGTCTCTAAAGCATAACCCCATAATGATAGCGGTAAATCAGTATGAGACATCATAGATCGCACCATCTCTAGTAAAGTACAATTACGACATTCGGACACACCATTACGCTATGGTATTCCAGGTGGCGTGAGTTGCGAAACTATTCCACATTGTTTCAAATGCAGACCAAACTCGTAACTCAAATATTCTCCTCCACGATCAGATCGTAGAAACTTTATTTTCTTGTTACGATGATTTTCCACTTCACTCTGGAATTCTTTGAACTTTTCAAATGTTTCAGACTTATGTTTCATTAAGTAGATATACCCATATATACCCAAATCATCTGTGAAGGTGAGAAAATAACGATACCCGCCGCGAGCCTCAATATTCATGGGACCACATACATCAGTATGTATGATTTCCAAAAAGTCTGTTGCTCGCTCCATTGTTCCGGAGAATGGCATTTTAGTCATCTTGCCCATGAGGCATGGTTCGCAAGTACCAAGTGATTCATAATCAAGTGATTCTAGAAGTCCATCAGTATGGAGTTTCTTCATGCGCTTTACACCAATATGACCCAAACTGCAGTGCCACAAATAAGTTGCACTGTCATTATCAACTCTGCATCTTGTGGCTTCAACATTATGAATATGTGTATCACTACTATCGAGATTCAACAGAAATAGACCACTCTTCGAGGGTGCATGACCATAAAAGATATTATTCATATAAATAGAACAACCATTATTCTCAGATTTAAATGAATAACCATCTCACATCAAACAAGATCCAGGTATAATGTTCATGCTTAATGCTGGCACCAAATAACAATTATTTAGGTCTAAAACTAATCCCAAAGGTAGATGTAGAGGTAGTGTGCCGACGGCGATCACATCGACTTTGGAACCATTTCCCATGCGCGTTGTCACCTCGTCCTTAGCCAGTCTTCGCTTAATTCTTAGTCCCTATTTCGAGTTGCAAATATTAGCGAAAGAATCAGTATCAAATACCCAGGTGCTACTACGAGCTCTAGTAAGGTACACATCAATAACATGTATATCACATATACCTTTGTTCACCTTGCCATCCTTCTTATCCGCCAAATACTTGGGGTAGTTCCGCTTCCATTGGCCAGTCCCTTTGAAGTAGAAGCACTCAGTCTCAGGCTTAGGTCCAAACTTGGGTTTTCTTCTCTTGATCAGCAACTTGTTTGCTTTTCTTACTGAAGTTCCCTTTCTTCTTCCCTTCACTCTTTTTCTTGAAACTGGTGGTCTTGTTAGCCATCAACACTTGATGCTCCTTTTTGATTTCTACTTCCGCAGCCTTTAGCATTGCGAAGACTCAGGAATCGTCTTATCCATCCCTTGCATATTATAGTTCATCACAAAGCTCTTGTAGCTTGGTGGCAGTGATTGAAGTAGTCTGTCGATGACACTATCAACCGGAAGATTAATTCCAAGCTGAGTCAAGTGATTATGGTACCCAGACATTCTGAGTATATGTTCACTGACATAACTATTCTCCTCCATCTTGGAGCTGTAGAACTTATTGAAGACTTCATATCTCTCAATCCGGGCATTTGCTTGAAATATTATCTTCAACTCCTGGAACATCTCATATGCTCCATGACATTCAAAACGTCGTTGAAGTCCCGGTTCTAAGCCGTAAAGCATGGCACGCTGAACTATTGAGTAGTCACCAACTTTGCTCTGCCAGATGTTCGTAACATCTGGCGTTGCACCTGCAGTGGGTTTGGCATCTGGCGGTGCTTCCAGTACGTAATTCTTCTGTGCATCAATGAGGATAATCCTAAAGTTACGGACCCAGTCCGTATAATTGCTACCATCATCTTTCAACTTTGCTTTCTCAAGGAACGCATTAAAATTCAACGGAACAACAACACGGGCCATCTATCTACAATAACATAGACAAGCAAAATACTATCAGGTACTTAGTTCATGATAGATTTAACTTCAATTAAGCATATTACTTAAGAATTCCCACTTAGATAGACATCCCGCTAATCATCTAAGTGATCACGTGATCCATATCAACTAAACCATAACCGATCATCACGTGAAATGGAGTAGTTCTCAATGGTGAACATCGCTATGTTGATCATATCTACTATATGATTCATGCTCGACCTTTCGGTCTCAGTGTTTTGAGGACATATCTGCATATGCCAGGCTTGTCATGTTTAACCCGAGTATTCTATGTGTGCAAAACTTTCTTACACCCGTTGTTGATGAACGTTGAGCTTATCACACCCGATCGTCATGTGGTGTCTCGGCACGACGAACTTTGGCAACGGTGCATACTCAGGGAGAACACTTTTACCTTGAAATTTAGTGAGAGATCATCTTATAATGCTACTATCAAACAAAGCAGAATAAGATGCATAAAGGATAAACATCACAGGCAATCAATATAAGTGATACGATATGGCCATCATCATCTTGTGGCTTTGATCTCCATCTCCAAAGCACCGTCATCATCACCATTGTCACCGGCGCGACACCTTGATCTCCATCGTAGCATCGTTGTCGTCTCGCCATCTATTGCTTCTACGACTATCGCTACCACTTAGTGATAAAGTAAAGCAATTACAGGGCGATTGCATTGCATACAATAAAGCGACAACCATATGGCTCCTTCCAGTTGCCGATAACTCTGTTACAAAACATGATCATCTCATACAATAAAAATAACATCATGTATTGACCATATCACATCACAACATGCCCTGCAAAAACAAGTTAGACGTTCTCTACTTTGTTGTTGCAAGTTTTACTTGGCTGCTACGGGCTGAGCATGAATTGTTCTTACCGACGCATTAAAACCACAATGATAGTTCATCAAGTTAGTGTTGTTTTAACCTTCTCAAGGACCGGGCATAGGCACACTCAGTTCAACTAAAGTTAGAGCAACTGACACCCGCCAGCCACCTATGTGCAAAGCATGTCAGTAGAACCAGTCTCATGTAAGCGTACGCGTAATGTCAGTCCGGGCCGCTTCATCCAACAATACCGACGAACCAAAGAATGACATGCTGGTAAGCAGTATTACTTATATCGCCCACAACTCACTTGTGTTCTACTCATGCATATAACATCTACGCATAAACCTGGCTCGAATGCCACTGTGGGAAACGTAGTAATTTCAAAAAAAATTCCTACCCACACGCAAGATCATGGTGATGCATAGCAACGAGAGGGGAGAGTGTAGTCCACGTACCGTCGTAGACTCTTAAGCGGAAGCGTTATAATAATGCGATTTATGTAGTCGTATGTCTTCACGATCGATCGATCCTCAGCACCGAATGTACGGCACCTCAGCGTTCAGCACACGTTCAGCTTGGTGATGTCCCGTGAACTCACGATCCAATAGAGCTTGAGGGAGAGTTTCGTGAGCACAACAGCGTGGTGACGATGTTGATGAAGCTACCGTCGCATGGCTTTGCCTAAGCACCGCTACAATATAACCGAGGTGGATTATGTTGGAGGGGGGCACCACACATGGCTAAGAGATCAATAGATCAATTGTTGTGTCTCCAAGGGGTGCCCCCTCCCCGTATATAAAGGAGGGAGAGGAGGAGGGGCGGCCAAGGAGGAGGAGGCGCGCCCAAGCGGGGCAATCCTACTCCAAGTAGGATTCCCCCCTCTTTCCTAGTCCTAGTAGGAGAGGGGAAGGAATGGGAGGAGAAGGAGAAGGAAAGGGTGGGCTGGCCCCCTAGTCCAATTCGGTTTGGGCTAGGGGAGCCGCGCGCCCCTAGCTGAACCCCGGAACTCATCCGGTGTCCGAATAAAAGCTTCCAATATATCAATCTTTACGTCTCAACCATTTCGAGACTCCTCGTCATGTCCGTGATCATATCCGGGAATTCGAACTACCTTCGGTACCTCAAAACACAAAAACTCATAATACCGATCGTCACAGAACTTTAAGCGTGCGGACCCTACGGGTTCGAGAACTATGTATACATGACCGAGACACGTCTCCAGTCAATAACCAATAGCGGAACCTGGATGCTCATATTGGTTCCTAAATATTCGACGAAGACCTTTATCAATCAAACCACATAATAACATACGTTGTTCCCTTTGTCATCGGTATGTTACTTGCCCGATATTCGATCATAGGTATCTCAATACCTAGTTCAATCTCATTACCGGCAAGTCTCTTTTACTCATTCCATAATACACCATCCCGCAACTAACTCATTAGTCACATTGCTTGCAAGGCTTATAGTGATGTGCATTACCGACAGGGCCCAGAGATACCTCTCCGACAATTGGAGTGACAAATCCTATTTTTAATCTATGCCAACTCTAGGAACACCATCGGAGACACCTGTAGAGCACCTTTATAATCACCCAGTTACGTTGTGACGTTTGGTAGCCCACAAAGTGTTCCTCCAGTATTCGGGAGTTGCATAGTCTCATGGTCATAGGAACATGTATAAGTCATGAAGAAAGCAATAGCAGTGAACTTAAACGATCAAGTGCTAAGCTAATGAAATGGGTCAAGTCAATCACATCATTCTCCTAATGATGTGATCCCGTTGATCATATAACAACTCATGTCTATGGATAGGAAACTTAACCATCTTTGATCAATGAGCTAGCCAAGTAGAGGCATACTAGTGACACTATGTTTGTCTATGTATTCACACATGTATTATGTTTCCCGTTAATACAATTCTAGCTTGAATAATAAACATTTATCATGAAATAAGGAATTAAATAATTACTTCATTATTGCCTCTAGGGCATATTTCCTTTAGTATTCTCTTGGTGACATCTTACTCTTCCTGGCTTGACTTGGTCTTCTTCATCCGCCCTCTTGTTCCTCCAGGAGCTGATCTTTCCAACTTGGTCTGGCCTTGGTTGTTGCAATCTCATACTTAGGCATGCGCTTTGCTGTCCATGCACAAGTCAGGGGGAAACACACACCCCTTTAGTGTACCCCGACAGAGCCCCGGGCATGAGTCATACGTGTCATTGGGCACATCGGGTTAGGCTCCAAATAGTGTACAGACACGTGGCGAGAAGATGATGTGCGTGCAGTGGTTTGTCATGATAAACAGTCAATCCTACATCCACTTCCCGTAATTATCGCGGGTCATGGGGTAGCGGGACTGTAGCAGTTAATGCGAAACGGTAACTTTCTGAATAGTCCCCCCCCCCATGTCTTTTCCATAAGAGGGGAAAACGCGGAAGGGTACTACTCATTCGTTACTCACTCCACCCCTCCCATCATATTCTTCTGCAAGCCAAACGACCATTCCCCCTCCTCGCCCACACTACCCGCGGTTCCTCCACCTAACTTCCTCCCCCACCCACGCCGGAGCTTGAAGGAATGGGGAAGAAAGCTGCCGCAGAGGGGAAGTGGACGACCATCACGAAGGAAGCGGCCGCCGAGGGGAGCAAGAGAGCGACGGAGCTAGACAGGAGATGGAGGGGAGATGTTGTCTTCTTCCCATCGAATCTGGACGGCGAACTACTACAGGAAAGGTACGGGTAGCTGTGGGGGAGGGAAGTCCCGAAAGGGCATGGCGCACCCAAGGTTCTGGAGGAGGGGAAAGAGGAATCGCCAGATTCATACCAAATCTTTTGTGTGTACTTCATCTGTGGCATGTGCCCTCCTTTCTCGGATTTCCTTGAGGCGATGATGGTGATCTATGGATTCCATCTTCTGGATTTCACGCCAAATGCAATGGCATGCATGGCGATTTTTACCCACTTGTGCGAGAACTTCGTCAGAGTCGCCCCCAACATTGATTTGTTCAGGAACTATTTTGTCCCATGGGTGGAGAATAAATCTCAATGCTCCAGGAACATAAGCTGGATGCCGCGAGTGTCGAGGGTGTTGGATTTAAGGTTCTGCAATCCCTTGAGAGGTTCGAACTCTGGGGTGCGTGCGAAGAACTCAACCTCCCTAGTATGCCTACTCAATAATCCATCGGCATCGCTCGATGAACTAGAATGAAACAGGACACAATAGTTTATCCAGGTTTGGGCCACCTTGTGGTGTAAAACCCTACTCCTGCTTTGTGGTGGATTGGCCTCGAGGGGCTAGTGATGAACTAGTACAGTGGGAGAACAACCTCAGGAGGAGGCGTGTTTTTGATTTGGTGGGGAGAGGACAATCTCCAGGGTTCGGATCCCTCTCTATGGTGGTGGCTAAGCCCTATTTATAGTGGCCTTGTCCTCTTCCCAAATGTAAGGCGGGAAAGGATCCCACAACGGCGAAATCCGAAGGGAGACAACTACTACATGCTATCCTCACAAAAGTAGTCTTCGCCTGCAAAAGCCTCTAGTCGTGACGCCGTGGTGGGCTCGGCGATGACCTCCGTCCTGCCATCCTGGCAGTCTTGGTCTTGTTGCATCGAAATGGAAACCTTTGGCAGACTCCTCGGGACTCTACACATGTGCTTTCCTCTTTTGCACCAAAGAGGAAATTGGTACACTACGCCCACTGGCACTCGCCTGGCCTTGGTCGTCATGGCTCATGTTATCTGAACCTCACGAGGTGAAGCTTGCATCGAAATCTCCACTCCTCGGGAGCTAGCCTGGGGAGGCTGCCCCCCCCCCCCCCCCCGTGGAGGTCTTGGTGACGTCGGCTTCGCGAGGCTTTGGCCCCTCTCGAGGGTCTTGAGTTGTTGATATTGAAGCTGGGCCATCGATGAAGCCACGCCATGGGCCGCAGGCAGGCAAGTCTGGGTACCCTCGTTCCCAGAACGTTGATAGTAGCACCCGGGCCCAAGGCGTGCTCGGACTTGTCTTCGAGGCGAAGCCAAAGGGAAAGTGTGGAGCGTCGCGGTCCCTAACCACCTGTGGCTTTGGTCAATGCATGGCGACTGATGGGACGTGGGTGTCTCTACTTCCCCATGCGGCCTTGGCAACCGTTCGACTTGAAAAGACTGCTGCATGCAGAGAGAAAACCATCATTTCTTGGGATCATGGAGGCCAGTGGTTAGCCTACCTCTGGCTATAAATGAGAGGAGGGATAGAGCCCCCTTCGCTCATACCCATCTTCTCGTTGTCCTCTCCTTCTTCTTCGTCTCACTGTCTTACTGAAGTCCTCATGGCGCAGACGAGGAAGTTCTCTGCCGTTGAGAAGGAGAAGGCCCCCAAGGAGGGGCCGGATTCACCACCGCCCAAGAGAGGCCGCGGATGCCCCCGCAAGTATGTCGCGACCCCGATAGTGGTCCCTTAGGGGCACAGGCGCACCCCTCCAAGAGTGGGCGCTGCCTTCGGCGGCAGAGGCGGCACTTCTTCTTACGGTGAGAGGCACCATGGCCGAGGCAACTCCTACGATGGGGGAAGGTGGACCATGGTTGCCCGACCTCCCCGGCCTTGCTTCTGCTTGGTGGTCACGTTCCCGGAGTTCGTCGTGTGGTCAGAGAGCCCAGCGGGCACATGGCTTCTGCTCCCGCGCTTTTTTGGGGATTCACTTCCGACCGCGGGGCTCGACGGCCTCTGGCAGGCACTTGCCCGTGCGCACGGCCTAATCTGGAAGTGCACTCTCCACTTCAAGTACGATGGCCTCGCGACCCTCTATGTCAGGATGTTTGGAGAAAACGGCCGCCGCGCGGGGTGCTCATGCGAAGGCGGCAACAACGGCGATGAGCTTGGTCTTGACGACGGTCGCGACGACGACAAGGGTGAGCTTGCCCTTGCACTACAAAAAATACACTTCCATGATGATATGTGTTTGTCAAAGTAGGTCACGTTTTCTATCCTGCATGTACATCCATGATGAGTTTACGACAGAATCAAGATAGTCATACATGTGCTGTCGTAGAAGTGTTCCATGACATTACCAAAATTATCATCACGGAAGTGTCCACTTCCATGACGATAAATCACGCGTCATGGAAGTGCTTACGTCAAGGGTGACGGACACGTGGCATCCACCGTAACGGTTGCCGTTAAGTTATCGTTCCGGTTTTAGATCCGATAACCCACTAAAAGCTCGGACCAATAAGCATTTTCAACGTGTAAAATTCTCATTGGCCTGAGGAAACACGTGTTGGCTCACCGTTGGGACCGTTGCCATCCATTCATTGCACATGAGGCGCCTATGATACGTCGACACATGGCAGAGCCCAACAGAGGCCCATTCTAGTGAAAAGGCAGGCCCGTTTGACTTGGACAAAAGGTAACGGGCCAGCCCACAAAAAGCCTGTTAACAGACTGTTCGTACGCAACCCATTTACGGCCCGCTAACTCACGTCCCGTTACGGCCTATCGGAATTAAGCCCAGTAGCTTCATCTGGGCCATCCAATATGATTCCAGCCTGTTGTAACTCCCGGCCCATTTATGGCCATGATGTCTTTCGGCCCATACGAGGCCATTTGTAACTCTTGGCCCATTAATGACCCGTGGTGAATCTGGCCCGCAATGAATAGTGTACCGCTTTATACCAATTAACAACCCATGTTATCTTTCGGCCTTCTTAGGGCCCATTTATTCTTGGGCTCATTTCTAGCATTCGGTTACATACAGCCCGTTACTGGCCTTTTCTGCTTATCGGCCAAATTCATCCTATGGTTACAATCGGCCCGTTAATCCGTTGGGCCGTTTTCATAGTGTCATTAAATACGTCCGATGAACGATGGCCCGTTATTGTCGGCCCATGAACGGACGATTCCAAATTTAGCTCGTTTACGGCCCATAATGTGGTTTGTTATTGGCCCATGTTTGGCCGATCGATCATACAGCCTGTAGAAGGCCCATTGATGCTACAGCCTGTAGAAGGCCCATTGTTTCTACGGCCCATAGGAGGCCCATGGTAACTACAGTAAATATGTAGCCCATGGTTAGTGTGCCTAGTTTTTAAAAATAGTTTATTGCGGCCACTAGCAAACCGCGGAAAAAGAACTGCACTAACTACAAGCAAACAAATAAACAAGACAACAAGGGAATAAATAAGCAAGCAACTTACGCTAGGCTATCAAGGGTATTACACATGTTACATCCACTGGACATCAAAGTTCGCCACCAGTGCAAATATAGGGAACAAAGCAGCATATCATATACACTGGTTGTCAAAGTTGGCGACCAGTGCAAATAATCGCCTAAACAAAACAATTCTAGAACTGATACCACTTCAGAAGAGCTCAAGAAACAATATCCTGGGTACCCATAATGCTGGCAAGATGCTTAGCAAGCTTATTAAATTTCTCTTATTTGGCGCTTAAATCCTCAGGCACTTGCTATTGCACGAGAAAGTATGCATCTGAATTCTGTAGGGACTTTCTCAGTCCTTCAGCTTCCTATCACATAACATCTGATCGATGTCTTTTAACTTGAAGTTGAGACTCAAGAAGCCGAACTGATTCAGGCAGCAAGTTCGAAGAGCTGGTACCAGCAGTAGTAGCCAGTAACTCGAACACTGCATCAAGACAGGACATTGGGGTTGTCTCGGTATCTTCAATATAGTTTTTATCAGCTTTCTTGGAGACCAACAGGGATGTCTCACCATCTTGAACCATATCTGCATTACTTTCTTTACCATTGCATAACGGGGTACTCTTCTCCAATATTTTATCCGCGTTCTAAAAGAGAAACAAACAAACACATCACAGGTTTACCATGTTGTATATGAAACTCATTTTGGTAAACCAGTTCAGTAGTAAGTTGGAGAAGATAACAACATGAAACAAACATATATCTATGTAGTATGGTCACTGTATGGTCTATATCATTCTAGTTTATGTTGCCAAATCAAGATAGAGACAGATCGAATCATATCTATTTAAGACAAAGCAGCATACACAGAATATAAGTGTGGGAAACTACACAACAATAACAACACTTGTAATGTGCATGACATGAGAACATAACTGTTTATTCAATTGAAACTGAAATCAACATAGAGAAAGTTACAACAGCAAACACGTTAAAGAAACATGTTTAAAACATACTTGTTGCACCATTGGAGTTTCAATTGCATCCTTCAAATTTGAAATTAGTTGGTATGAGTAAATACAGTGATGCAAGAGCAAAGTAGTATGAACCATAGCTACGGAACCTAACATGAGAACAATTCTTCTTCTGCTTTAAGCGTTGACTTGGGGTTTGGAGTGGTAGTTCTCGTGCTTTGGGCACTACAGTTGCCATTCTAACTGCTCTTGTTTGGGTGCTCTATGGCGGAGATGGTGCTGTTTCAACTGGAAATGGGTTACCATCTGCTAGGGTTGGGTTAGAAGGGGGATAATCTGCGTGAGTCTAGGTTATGTGTGGTGGGTCTGGTTCTTGGGAAAGTACAACCATGGTTCTATCTGCATCGACAGGTAGCATGATCTTTTCTTAAGACCGTATTTTCACTCCCACAGATACTGCCATCACCCCCTCCAATTGAAGTGGCTGATAAACAAGAAATGTAATTGAATGTACATACATTGTAAGACAGACAGGTGAAATGGATAGTAGGGAAGAAAACAGGTCATGAAATAATTCACATTTATGTTGTCTAACAAAATAGAATAGAAGGACATAATTTCACATATATGATGACTAATTAAAGAGGATATCATGACACAATTTCTCACGTATGATTGCTAACTAAACATGATAGAATGACATACATCAAAATATGATGACTATGTAAACAGGATGACATGATATAACTATACGATGTGTCTATTAAAGTGGTTGGCATGCCATAAATCACAAACATGCTATTGATGGAAACATGATGGCATGATATAATTCACGAATAGAATGACATAATTAAAAATATGATGACTATGTAAACAGGATGAGATGATATAACTATATTATGTCTTTAGAAAATGGATTGGCATGCCATAATTCAGATACATGTTGTCTATGTAAACAACATGGCATGATATAATTCAAATATATGATTTGTATGCTAAGCAAGTGAGCAGTGGGAAATCACATATATGATGTGTCAACTAAGGAGATGGCATTCAATATTGTGTATATGATTTACAAACTAAGCATTACAATACAACATATGCATGATATGAGTAATATAACCCTGCCACGTTTGAGCATACACCTCAGGGGGATAATAGGACTGGTCATCTGCCTCTGAATCCTCCTTTGAAGAGCTATCTGTAACCAGCAAGATATCTTCTTAAGCAGGTAGCATTGTCTATTCTGAAGACCTTGTTTTCACTCCAGATTTCTCCATCACCAATTCAAATGGCCGATGCACAGGAAGAGCAGTTGAATATACAAACATTGTCAACAAATGCAACGAGAAATAGAAAAAAGTATGGCATGACATAATTCACATATATGTCACTTGGCTAAACAGCATGGCATTGCATAATTCGCATATATAATGCCTTGCAACAAGATAGCATTGGATAATTCACGTATATAATGTCTTGCAACAAGATGGCATTGCATAATTAACATATATGGTAATTAGACACTAAATAGGTGGCATTGACACAAAGCATGTCTAAACTAAGCAAATGACATAGCAATGCAAGGTACCATACACATGATATGAGCAACATAACCCTACCAAGTTAGAGCATGCACCTCGGGGGGGGGGATAGGACTGGTCATCTGTCTCTGAATCCTCCTCTGAGGAGCTATCTGTACCCAGCAAGACATGCGCTTCATCAGATAGCATTGTCTGCTCTGAAGACATTGTTTCTACTCTGGATTTTTCCATGACCGTGTCGAATGGCTCATGCACAAGAAGAGTAACTAAATGTACTAAAATTGTTTACAAATTTAACACATAATAAAAAATGATGGCATGATATAATTCACATGTAAGATGATAGGCTAACCAGGGTGGCATTTCAAAATTCACATATATGATGCCTGGCTAAACAAGATGGCATTGCATGATTCACATATACGATATAGAAACTAAACAGATGGCATTCACACAAAGCATGTCTAAACTAAGCAGATAACATATTGGATGTATAAAGTAAGCAATGCAAGGCACCATATGCATGATATTACCAACATCAGCATGCCAAGTTAGAGCGAAGACCTCAGGGGGTAAATAGGAGTGGTCTTCTCCTTCTGAATCTCCTTCGAAATAGTTATCTTCCTCTTGATTACAATCTGAAATGGGTGGAAGGGGGGCTGCCTTTGCGCCCACCATGGAGCGACGTCTGCATGAAATTTTATTGCCACACAAGGCTCGTCTCTTTTTGTCTACATGTCCAGTTCCATTGTGTACAATAACTGACATGCATGGGAATAAAACATAGTGAGATTATGTAAGGAGCGCATGCAAAAATCCATAGTGATGGTAGCAAACTGCGGATAGACCCAAAACGAATGATAGCAGGCAGATAATAGCGTTAGTTAAAAATACAGATAATGGCTCCTTTAATGTATGTTTGCACCCAACATGAAACTCATAGTAGACACCCGAGATTAACCAGATAGTAGAAAAATAGTATTGATTGCTGCCCCAATATGTACACCACAACCATTTATAAACTCAAGTTTCAGCATTAGTTTGGGCCTGACTCGGAGTTTGATAGGTGAACACGACGATAAAGTAGCATGGTATCATAGTAAGCCATGCATAACGTAAGTAGACATGGAAGAGTGCGACCTCTCTTGCGGACCCGTGTAGTCCTCAAGGAAATCTGCTCAGTTAATGATGGTAATGCAGTTGTCGTGGCTGCCGGCGGCGGGGAAGAAGATCTGAGGCGGCGAAAGACAGTCTGGAGAGCAAATCCCTACTGTGGTGAACATTTCTGTCATTGGAGCAGCTGAGCTGGGGTGGAACACAGCAAAGCAGGGGCAGGACAAACCACACAAGGTTTTGTTTGACACATATATGTAACAGAAGTAATTGTGTAAGGGCTTGTTTGAATCTGAGGATTCTAATAATGCAGGGATAGGAAATAGACAGGAATAGGATAGGAATGCACGTGCAAAACAGAGAATCTAAAATCACAGGATTTCTGCCAATCTAGTTGTTTGGTTCACAAGAATTGGAGGATCACAGGATGCAAAGAAGCATGGTGAGATTAAGTCAAACCACAAGAAAATGTACAGTTATAATGCTATTATGCTACTATCTCTTAGTCTTGTGCTTCATGAATAGGAATTTGAAAAGGAGGACAAGTGGAAATTAAAATTCCTATGGTTTTTCTTTCAAGGAGACACTAAAGGAACAAATCCTACAGTTTTCCTTTGCTCTATTCCTTTGAACCAAATGCATGAATAGTAGTACCATAGGAAACTTTCCAATTCCGATGTTTTTCCTTCACTTTTCCTTTCAAGCACAGGCGATTCTAGTAGGTAGTCTTGAGCAAGGAAAAGCCTAAAATTAAAAAATGTTTTTGTGCTACGTCTACTACTTTGGACCCATGCCACTACCCTAATAGCTCATCTCCCAGGCCCATCGACAAATGCATAGCTCAAACGCGGAGAGAATAACGATGGCGTTCAAGAGAGTCCATCACAGATAGAGAAGTTGCATGGTACCTCACTGCTTGTCATATAGTAGGATAAAATAATTGTATTTCATGTTACTACGTTTTCTCAGTGGACAATATATATAACATGTAGTGTAAAAAAGAGATGCAACAAGTGTACAACCTCTTTGGCGAAGCCATGTCGATCTCAGCATGATTGGGTTGGTCGGTGACGATGCTCTGGCTGACTTGGTTGTCAGAGGAGGGGAAGAAGATCTTAGGCGTCTGGAGATGCAGCCCGGGCTACTGCTCCGCTGTGATGGAGGGTTTCGGCGTTGGAGCAGCTCCAGGGTACTTCTCTACTGTATGACGCCGAGGCTGATGCAGGACAAGAGAGACAATGTTAACCTCGGTGGAATTCTAATAGCATCTCCAATAGATGACGTAAAATACATAACCACAAAGTGCTATATGTAAAATACATCAGCCGCTCATCTCTGAACATAACTGTCAAAACTGAACTTAATTGTCGAAACTGAACTTAACTACCAAAACTGAATTTTGCTATCGAAACTGGATTTTGCTGTCAAAACTGAACATACTAGTAGCAGAAAAGAAGTTGCAGGAGCACATGCGGGAGCCTGGGCAGCTGGTCATCTAGCAGTTCATCTTCAACCTCCACCCCCATGAGCCGCCAGCTCCCATCGCCCAAACCGCCGGCCCTCGACGCCCGCGGCCGGCGGTATGTCGCCCCGCCCGCCCTGAAACCACTCCCCACCGCCGGTCCGCCGATGCCCCAGCCATCCCTCTAGCCCCCCCCCCCCCCCCGTGCCGAGATTTTTCTCGGGCGATCCCCACGCCACCACCTCACCACCGCCGGCGACCACTGCCCCCACCCTGAAACCTAAGATAGATAGTGGGGTACATCTCCAGCGAGACCCCTTCCCACTACAGCTGGTTCCTCCTTATCTCCGGCGATCCCCCACCCCCCCCACCCCTTGAAAATCGACTGACTCAAAACTCAGTTCAGTCAACTGAAGTGTAGCGAAATCGGAGCAGCATCGCAAGCAAGAGCAAGAGCGAGAGCAGCAACACGAGCAAGAGAAGACCAGGCAGGGGACTGAGAGCAAGAGCAGAGCACCAGTGCAAGCGAGAGCTAAAGCAGCAGCAACTCATACTAATGTGGCCACCATGGATGGAGCCGCGCCATGTCGGCTCGAGACCGAGCATTGGCAGCACCGTGAGATCGAATCAAGAAGAAAAATGCAGTGATTAGTGTACAACCTCTTTGGTGGCACCGATTAGGCCTCAGGTTCATCCACGGAAACGGTGATGATGATGCTCTTCCGGTGGTGCAAGTGAAGACGGCGGTGTGGGAATGGAGGTGGCGCGGAAGAAGAGGGGAACGTTGGGGCAGCTCCTTGGAGGTTGAGGATGGGGTGGCTGAAACGGCGAGACAACAAGATCGACGATGAATCCTCATCAAGTACGATGGATGCGGGACGTCGAGGTGTTGCTGTGGATGAAATTGTCAGGGAAGAGGCTCCGGTTGGGTGGCGGACGGAGGAGGGTGTGGGGCTTTGCGGGTATTCACGGCCTCAGTGTATGAATGGGTGGGCGGATGGGATGGGAGTGGGGAACCATGGCTGAGGGATGTGCTTGTCTGAAATATGGGGTAAGTTACGAAAGTACCCCCACCAATTTGAGCTAGGCGGTTCTTTCAGTTCAGGGGTATCACGGGCATTTCGCGTGTCAGGATTTCGCAGGAGATGGGAGTTTTCGCGCACGTTGTAATTTTGGCATAGAAAGGAGCGGGTTGACATGGAGGGAGTTTTTGGAGCACAACGAGACAAAGATATATCTTAAATATTTTGGGGTAACCAGGCGCGGGTTGAAGAGGCGGGAGTTTCGCAGCACGATAGACATAGATGCTAGCTTGAAATTTTAGCATAACAAGGCGCGGCTTGAAATTTCAGGAGAACAAGCTTAACGTGTACCCAAAAAAAGAGAATTCGCACCTCGTCACTAGAGAGAGCCATGTCCCGTTTTACTATATTACTAGAAATTCATTCAAATACAACAAAAAAATAAAACCATTGGGACAACAAACATAACGTGTACAGTACCAAAACAATTTGCACTTCCCTCAACAATAAAAAAAATGTGTGTTGTCTAGCATATGGACTAAATTTGAGTAAATTTTCCTTGTTTGAATGGGATTGTACTCGGGTTAGTTACACAACCATCTAAATATTATCTTCACAACACATGACATGAATATAGGAGAAGTAAGTTCCTATATAAATACGAACTACATGTACATACGATCTCAAATTCAAATATATGTATCCATTTTATGTTGAATTCTAATCATAGTACATGTATGCTCTAGCAAGATGTTCCGAATCTAAACCATGTATGATACTACGTACAATATGTTTAAGACGCACAACACACACACAAACACCATTTAGACTAGTAAGGTACACGTGCATTGCACCATGAGATTTGGCAACCAAATTATGAATAAATACCACATTATAGCATGTTAGCTTTGAGTCATATTTGCATGATGTAGATGTTCGTTTAATTCTTATAGTTCATTTCATTCAAAATCAACTAGTTAATATAAGAAAGCTAATCTATTTTAAGATACATGGAATTGTGTGTTGTACAGCATAAAGTAAAAACAAATAATGGAAAATCATGTAGAAAAACATTTGGGCAATTCTGATACGGAAGATTCTAGAACAACGAAGAAGTGCTTTATTTTGAGGTTTGTGCATTATGCTTAAGTCCAACCATGGAGTCTTCCAGATAGTACATGCGGCAAAATATGGTGGAATCTAGATGATATCCAACGGCCAGTAGTGCTCAAATTTGCCATCTCTGCACCATCGGATTAGCTTCATCCAGCAACCATCTTTCAAAGTTAAAGTTATCCACACACTATATAAAATATAATATATATATATATATAGGCGTGTAGGTATAGATATGTGATGTGAAAGCCACCCATCATCTCCAATTAGAATAGTGTGTCCATGCACGGATGCAATGTGGCCAAACGATGTCTGCCATCGGTATCTCAAATTCAAATCACTCTGACCTTGTTCAATGTGTATACAGTATGACATGCTCGTTTCCAAACCACACCACACATATCTCAGTTATATTCATGCATGCATGGGTCTCAACCATCATGATCTCTTATTCAAAAATTTGAATTCAACTTTACATTGATTACGACCTCACCTAGTCTTTTAAACCCACATGGTCGTCTTCTCTTTATAATTCTACCACTGACTTTCTCTCGTGCATGCATGCACACACACTACATGTCGGCATTATCCATCACACACATGCAGTCTTTTTCTTCAGGTCAGTCTCCCATCACTGGTGCGCCTCAGTGCTATACAAACGGTTTTTAACACCTTTCCGCGATGGCATTTGGAACTGTCACCAAGTGAGTGTGGGCGATAGGGGGGTCCTTCCCACACGACCCAAAAACCGTTGGGGATAGGGAGCCTTGATGCATATAGTTGTCCCTATATAACCGTTTCCAATATCTCAAATATCCCAAATGCTTCATCCTTGCTACTCGTTTGTGCTCAGATTGCCGTCGCAGTCGGAGTTTTGTGGTTTTACCTAAAACGAGGCAGATTCCAGGCACGGGAGCTTTCCAGGAAAATTCCAGGCATGGGAGTTTTATGATGCCCGGCACATCACAAATGGTTTAGGATTGTAAACCGTGTATGATAGGTAGACAATCACACACATTTAGTTTTCCCAAACCGTATGTGATTGTGTCTGACAGCACACACACTTTGCAAACGTCAACTGTGTGCATGCTTGCACATGTTTCCTCTCTGGGAACCATCTCGGATTATGGTGTATATCGCAAACGTTTTTGTTTTACCAACCATGTGTGCCGTAATGACCTGCACGACGTTATTTCGCCCTAATTTAATTGCAGCTATTTAAAATTGTACCTAATTTAAACTTGAAAGTAGGCTATAGCTTTATTCATATCCATCAGGTTCAAACACCAATGCATTATTGGATTCACATGTACATATATTTAAGAATTACATAAGAACCAAATAAATAATGATGAACCAGGGTTCTATACTTGTAATATTACAGATGGTAAAGAAAGAGGCGACATACATTCCGGTTGCTGAACAACGTGAAGCAGAATGGCCCTATTGTGCTCTCCTTGATGCAGAAGGCATGCAGGACTCTAGTCCAACCCCCTGTGATGCCCGGCCACCTATCATGTAGTTTGAGAGGTAATCTTGAGTAAACTGCTTCAGGATTCACTGCGACGGAAAAAAGATTCAGATATTGTCATCTAACACAAAGCATTAGGGCAGTAAAAAGAACGCTATAGGGTTCTTACTTACCATACTGCAGTTCATAGTTGTCTTGCATAAAGTGTAAACAAACAGTTCAATTGACATCTTTTAACCCATTTTAATAACAATCTTTATTAGTTTCCTCACTTGATGCTGGTTCATGAACATCTCATTGCCCCATACGCAGAAAGGGTCGAAGTGTGGATCTTTGGCAATGATATATGTACATAAAAGTACCAAGTTAATATTGGAAGTTAAACAACAACTGAAAAATGATGTAGTACAACACTCCCTCCATCCCATTATATAAGATTTTATTACATGTATATATAGACATCATCAAAACATTAAGGTAGCACTCTTCCTTGTTGCTATGTAGCCCGGGATTGCATATTTAGTCATTCAGTACAATACATGTTGCTAAACAACAATTGAAAAACAAAAAGGCATTTTAACTTTAATATCCTTAACAGCAACCAAATATCATAATTCATAGTGGTATTGTTGAAACTATTATTGATGAAATTGAACTGCATGGCAAATAGTTGCACATATAAAGCATCACATTGTGAAGAAATGAAATAAACAAGTCATAAGGACATCTCTAGGCGATCCTTAAAAAGTTAAAGGACTAAAAACAATAGTGGATATATATATATATATATATATATATACTCCAGCAATTTTTGGCCTTCTCTACTCGGTCCCCTAACTTAAGGTTGTAAACTTCAATTCGATCAAGTTCAAAGCAGGTTCAACCGAAAGTAGCATGCATTCAAACATAAACATAGATAGTTTTGCATAACCGAACATAAAACTTAAATTTAAACTAAGCTAAACTACTTTCGGTCAAAGGAGAGGTCGAGCCAATCCTTCCTCGTCATGTACGGTGTGCCGCAAGCCGGGTCCGGGCCGGTACCGTCATCGGGGTCATTGGGGAAGGCACTCCTCCACTTGTCAACGTCGATCTCCTTGTCCTCGGGGCCCACTGTAGCGACCAGACCTCAAACAGTCCAATCTCTGTGCTCTGGTGTCATCCCTGGATCAATAATGCTGACACCACACAGTACTTGAAGGATTTATAACAGAGTAGCAATCACACACTTATTACATCGAGTGTCTCAATAGAAAACTTATTACAAAAAAATATGGCTTAAGGCCATCTAATAACGATAACAGCGGTAGGCTTGGAAGATAAGTGAGTCCATCAACTCCAACGGCATCACTAAGTATAGAACCATGACCTAAAACTCCTTAATCATCGTCTGAAAAGTCTGCAACATTAACGTTGCAGCCCGAAACGGGTCAGCACATGGAATATGCTACCAAAGTAAAACATAGAGAATAATGGAATGAAACAGCTATTCTATATGCATATTTGGCTGGTGGCAGGCTCTATGGTTACAGTTTTGCGTAAAGACAATTTTTCCCTACTGTAAAGGAATAAATTTATTTAACTATCATGGTGGTTGTTAAACATTGAGAATGGTTGACAGCATTCTCAATCCCAATTAAGCATCATCATTAAACAAACCCATCAAAATTAATTTTATAGTAACATGTTGAGATTCACATGATAATCCAGGTACTAGATACTCAAGATGTCCATAACCGGGGACACGGCTAACTATGATTAGTTTATACACTCTGCAGAAGTTTGCGCACTTTTCCCCACAAGTCTCGATCTCCTTCGTTGGATTTCTCGCACTACATGGTGTTTGAGAAATAGATGACCGAGACATTGTCTTTCAGAAGCGCTAGCACCTTACGATGGGTAGACCGTACCACCTACATCCCCTACGTCTGCTAGTCTACCACTATAAGAGTTCACACGACTTAGTCAACTATGCTAGAGCCCATAATAGCTTGTGGCTGCACACGGAAGTTTCTAGCATGAACAATCTCATGATCCCTTTGAGCCTGGGTGGCGGTCCGAAAAAACAGGCAATCCTGGAATACCCAGGTACCTCAATCCACCCAGATGTGTGTTTAAGTTGCCACCTAAAATAAACCATTAATTAACAATCTCACATCTGTCATGGATACACTCACCCAATCCACGTCTACTAGCATATCATGGCATAATAAGCAAACGTAGAAGTAACTCCCAATGGTTTGATAATAAACAGGTAATAGGTACTACCTCAACTACTTCCCAAACCCACAATTTTTATTTAGATCCTAATCATGCAATGTGTGGGGATTAATCTAATGCAATAAAACTGGGTAGTAGGAGGTATGATCAAAGTGTTACTTGCCTTGCTGATGATCCGCGAAACCTAGCGATTCAAAGTAGCAAACGGCGCACTCCGGGTACTCTATCGCAAACAAGCAAGCATACAATAAGTACTCAACTAATGCATGGGTAAAACTCAAATAAGAGATCTAACCAGAAAGTTCAACTTAAGAACTCCGGTTGGCAAAAAGAATCAAATCGAACGAAGCAACGAAAGACAAACAGCAAAGGAAACATGCTTCGTTTACTATTATGGATCTAAGGAAGTTTTTATAGTGGCAAAAACTTGTTTTGGTTGGTTAAATGGAAATAGAGTTTCGAGACGAAACTCCAGGCGCTTGAATCGCCTGATTCCGATAAACGAGCGAAAAGTTAGACTAAAACGAAAACCGGATCAGAGATCGCGATCAGAAAAATCACGGATTTAATCCGAGAAAAAGGAAAACGATGAACGTTCATTAAAACGAACGAACGGGCGAACGCTCACTATTGAAATAAATCGGAAAACCGATCTATTTAAGAAAACCGAAACTAAAAAAATGAACAAAACCGTCGGAAAAACCGAACGGTTTTTCGAAAAAAAACCAGAGGCGAAAAATACCTCCGGCAACTCCGACCACGGCGGCGGCGGTGGTCCGACGGCGGGGCGGCAGCAGGGCGGCGGCGAGCGGCAGCGCGGCGAGGCAGCGGCGTGGGGCGGCGGCGGCGCGACAGCCGCGGCGGCGTGCTGCGGCGGCGACAGCGGCGCGCGGCGACGGCTCGGGCCGGCTAGGGTTAGGGTTTGGTGGGGCGGTGGCTTGGGCTTCGACCGGGGTGGGGGCGCGGCTTAAAAGAGGCCCGGCCAGGAGAGTCCTGGTCGGTTACGGCCCAAAGTCGATTCGGACGTTTTTTTAAATAATTACGCTCGGAAAAAAACAAAAGGACTACTAAACGTACTCCAAAAATCCCGAAATAAATTTTCCCCGGCTTCTAAAATCAAGCCGCACAGGATGAACATTTATTTGGGGCCTAAATGCAATTTTGAAAAACGCGCATTTTCCTAAATTCAAATAAAGTAGAAAATAAACCAAATAAAATATTATTTGATTTTTTTATTAAATCGTCAATATTTGTTTATTTTGGGGAAGTGATTTTATTCCCTCTCTCATAATTTTTATAATAGAAATAATTGAAGATAAAATAAATAAAATCAAATGATCCTATTTTCAAAATTTGAGACAACTCAAATATGAAAATAACGAAATCCCCAACTCTCTCCGAGGGTCCTTGAGTTGCGTGAAATTTCTAGGATCAACCAAAATGCAATAAATATGATATGCAATGATGATCTAGTGTATGACATTCCAAATTGAAAATTTGGGATGTTACGAACCTACCCCCCTTAAGATGAATCTCGCCCTCGAGATTCGGGTTGGCAAGAAAATAGGTGAGGGTGGTGTAGGGTTTCGTAGTAATTTCAAAAAAATTCCTACGCACACGCAAGATCATGTGATGCATAGCAACGAGGGGGAGAGTGTTTGTCTACGTACCCAACGCAGACCGACTGCGGAAGCGCTGACACAACGTAGAGGAAGTAGTCGTACGTCTTCACGATCCAACCGATCAAGCACCGAAACTACGGCACCTCCGAGTTCGAGCACACGTTCAGCTCGATGACGATCCCCGGACTCCGATCCAGCAAAGTGTCGGGGAAGAGTTCCTTCAGCACGACGGCGTTGTGACGATCTTGATGTACTACAGCAGCAGGGCTTCGCCTAAACTCCGCTACAGTATTATCGAGGTATATGGTGGCAGGGGGCACCGCACACGGCTAAGGAATAGATCGCGTGGATCAACTTGTGTGTCTAGAGGTGCCCCCTGCCTCCGTATATAAAGGAGTAGAGGGGGGAAGGCTGGCCGGCCAAGGAGGAGGGCGCAGGAGAGTCCTACTCCCTCTGGGAGTAGGATTCCCCCCCCCCAATCCTAGTCGGAATAGGATTCGCGGAGGGGGAAAAGAGGAGGAGGGGGCCGGCCACCTCTCCTAGTCCTAATAGGACTAGGGGAAGGGGGAGGCGCGCAGCCCATCTATGGAAGCCCCTTCTCTTTTCCACTAAGGCCCACTATGGCCCATATAGCTCCCGGGGGGTTCCGGTAACCCTCCCGGTATTCCGGTAAAATCCCGATTTCACCCGGAACACTTCCAATGTCCAAACATAGGCTTCCAATATATCAATCTTTACGTCTCGACCATTTTGAGACTCCTCGTCATGTCCGTGATCACATCCGAGACTCCGAACAACCTTCGGTACATCAAAATGCATAAACTCATAATGTAACTGTCATCGTAACCTTAAGCGTGCGGACCCTACGGGTTCGAGAACTATGTAGACATGACCGAGACACGTCTCCGGTCAATAACTAATAGCGGGACCTGGATGCCCATATTGGCTCCTACACATTCTACGAAGATCTTTATCGGTCAGACCGCATAACAACATACGTTGTTCCCTTTGTCATCGGTATGTTACTTGCTCGAGATTCAATCGTCGGTATCCAATACCTAGTTCAATCTCGTTACCGGCAAGTCTCTTTACTCGTTCCATAATACATCATCTCACAATTAACATATTAGTTTTAATGCTTGCAAGGCTTATGTGATGTGTATTACCGAGAGGGCCCAGAGATACCTCTCCGACAATCAGAGTGACAAATCCTAATCTCGAAATACGCCAACCCAACATCTACCTTTGGAGACACCTGTAATGCTCCTTTATAATCACCCAGTTACGTTGTGACATTTGGTAGCACCCAAAGTGTTCCTCCGGCAAACGGGAGTTGCATAATCTCGTAGTCATAGGAACATGTATAAGTCATGAAGAAAGCAATAGCAACATACTAAACGATCGGGTGCTAAGCTAATGGAATGGGTCATGTCAATCAGATCATTCAACTAATGATGTGACCTCGTTAATCAAATAACAACTCATTGTTCATGGTCAGGAAACATAACCATCTTTGATTAACGAGCTAGTCAAGTAGATGCATACTAGTGACACTTTGTTTGTCTATGTATTCACACATGTACTATGTTTCCGGTTAATACAATTCTAGCATGAATAATAAACATTTATCATGATTATTAGGAAATAAATAATAACTTTATTATTGCCTCTAGGGCATATTTCCTTCAGTCTCCCACTTGCACTAGAGTCAATAATCTAGATTACATTGTAATGATTCTAACACCCATTGAGCCTTGGTGCTGATCATGTTTTGCTCGTGGAAGAGGCTTAGTCAACAGGTCTGCAACATTCAGATCCGTATGTATCTTGCAAATCTCTATGTCTCCCACCTGGACTAGATCCCGGATGGAGTTGAAGCGTCTCTTGATGTGTTTGGTCCTTTTGTGAAATCTGGATTCCTTTGCCAAGGCAATTGCACCAGTATTGTCACAAAAGATTTTCATTGGACCCGATGCATTAGGTATAACACCTAGATCGGATATGAACTGCTTCATCCAGACTCCTTCGTTCGCTGCTTCCGAAGCAGCTATGTACTCCGCTTCACATGTAGATCCCGCTACGACGCTTTGTTTAGAACTGCACCAACTGACAGCTCCACTGTTTAATGTAAACACGTATCCGGTTTGCGATTTAGAATCGTCCGGATCAGTGTCAAAGCTTGCATCAACGTAACCTTTTACGGTGAGCTCTTTGTCACCTCCATATACGATAAACATATCCTTAGTCCTTTTCAGGTATTTCAGGATGTTCTTGACCGCTATCCAGTGATCCACTCCTGGATTACTTTGGTACCTCCCTGCTAAACTTATAGCAAGGCACACATCAGGTCTGATACACAACATTGCATACATGATAGATCCTATGGCTGATGCATAGGGAACATCTTTCATATTCTCTCTACCTTCTGAAGTGGTCGGGCATTGAGTCTTACTCAACTTCACACCTTGTAACACAGGCAAGAATCCTTTCTTTGCTTGATCCATTTTGAACTTCTTCAAAATTTTGTCAAGGTATGTGCTTTGTGAAAGTCCAATTAAGCGTCTTGATCTATCTCTATAGATCTTAATGCCTAATATGTAAGCAGCTTCATCGAGGTCTTTCATTGAAAAACTTTTATTCAAGTATCCCTTTATGCTATCCAGAAATTCTATATCATTTCCAATCAGCAATATGTCATCCACATATAATATCAGAAATGCTACAGAGCTCCCACTCACTTTCTTGTAAATACAGGCTTCTCCGAAAGTCTGTATAAAACCAAATGCTTTGATCACACTATCAAAACATTTATTCCAACTCCGAGAGGCTTGCACCAGTCCATAAATGGATCGCTGGAGCTTGCACACTTTGTTAGCTCCCTTTGGATCGACAAAACCTTCCGGTTGCATCATATACAACTCTTCTTCCAGAAATCCATTCAGGAATGCAGTTTTGACATCCATCTGCCAAATTTCATAATCATAAAATGCGGCAATCGCTAACATGATTCGGACGGACTTAAGCATCGCTACGGGTGAGAAGGTCTCATCGTAGTCAATCCCTTGAACTTGCCGAAAACCTTTTGCGACAAGTCGAGCTTTGTAGATAGTAACATTACCATCAGCGTCAGTCTTCTTCTTAAAGATCCATTTATTTTCAATTGCTTGCCGATCATCGGGCAAGTCAACCAAAGTCCATACTTTGTTCTCATACATGGATCCCATCTCAGATTTCATGGCTTCAAGCCACTTTGCGGAATCTGGGCTCACCATCGCTTCTTCATAGTTCGTAGGTTCATCATGATCTAGTAGCATGACTTGCAGAACAGGATTACCGTACCACTCTGGTGCGGATCTTACTCTGGTTGATCTACGAGGTTCAGTAGTATCTTGATCTGAAGTTTCATGATCATTATCATTGGCTTCCTCACTAACTGGTGTAGGTGTCACTGAAACAGTTTTCTGTGATGTACTACTTTCCAGTAAGGGAGCAGGTACAGTTACCTCATCAAGTTCTACTTTCCTCCCACTCACTTCTTTTGAGAGAAACTCCTTCTCTAGAAAGGATCCATTCTTGGCAAGGAATGTCTTGCCTTCGGATCTGTGATAGAAGGTCTACCCAACAGTTTCCTTTGGGTATCCTATGAAGACACATTTCTCCGATTTGGGTTCGAGCTTATCAGGTTGAAGCTTTTTCACATAAGCATCGCAGCCCCAAACTTTAAGAAACGACAAAACTTTGGTTTCTTGCCAAACCACAGTTCATAAGGCGTCGTCTCAACGGATTTTGATGGTGCCTTATTTAACGTGAATGCAGCCGTCTCTAGAGCATAACCCCAAAACGATAGCGGTAAATCAGTAAGAGACATCATAGATCGCACCATATCTAGTAAACTACGATTACGACGTTCGGACACACCATTACGTTGTGGTGTTCCAGGTGGCGTGAGTTGCGAAACTATTCCACAATTTTTCAAATGTACACCAAACTTGTAACTCAAATGTTCTCCTCCACGATCAGATCGTAGAAACTTTATTTTCTTGTTACGATGATTTTCAACTTCACTCTGAAATTCTTTGAACTTTTCAAATGTTTCAGACTTATGTTTCATTAAGTAGATATATCCATATCTGCTTAAATCATCTGTGAAGGTGAGAAAATAACGATATCCGCCACGAGCCTCAATATTCATCGGACCACATACATCGGTATGTATGATTTCCAACAAATCTGTTGCTCTCTCCATAGTACCGGAGAACGGTGTTTTAGTCATCTTGCCCATGAGGCACGGTTCGCAAGTACCAAGTGATTCATAATCAAGTGGTTCCAAAAGTCCATCAGTATGGAGTTTCTTCATGTGCTTTACACCGATATGACCTAAACGACAGTGCCACAAATAAGTTGCACTTTCATTATCAACTCTGTATCTTTTGGCTTCAACATTATGAATATGTGTATTACTACTATCGAGATTCAATAAGAATAGACCACTTTTCAAGGGTGCATGACCATAAAAGATATTACTCATATAAATAGAACAACCATTATTCTCTGATTTAAATGAATAACCGTCTCGCATTAAACAAGATCCAGATATAATGTTCATGCTCAACGCTGGCACCAAATAACAATTATTTAGGTCTAATATTAATCCCGAAGGTAGATGTAGAGGTAGCGTGCCGACCGCGATCACATCGACTTTGGAACCGTTTCCCACGCGCATCGTCACCTCGTCCTTTGCTAGTGCCCGCTTATTCCGTAGTCCCTGTTTCAAGTTGCAAATATTAGCAACAGAACCAGTATCAAATACCCAGGTGCTACTGCGAGCTCTAGTAAGGTACACATCAATAACATGTATATCACATATACCTTTGTTCACCTTGCCATCCTTCTTATCCGCGAAATACTTGGGGCAGTTCCGCTTCCAGTGACCAGTCTGCTTGCAGTAGAAGCACTCGGTTTCAGGCTTAGGTCCAGACTTGGGTTTCTTCTCCTGAGAAGCAACTTGCTTGCAGTTCTTCTTGAAGTTCCCTTTCTTCTTCCCTTTGCCCTTTTTCTTGAAACTAGTGGTCTTGTTAACCATCAACACTTGATGCTCCTTCTTGATTTCTACCTCCGCAGCTTTCAGCATTGCGAAGAGCTCGGGAATAGTCTTGTTCATCCCTTGCATATTATAGTTCATCACGAAGCTCTTGTTGCTTGGTGGCAGTGATTGGAGAATTCTGTCAATGACGCAATCGTCCGGAAGATTAACTCCCAATTGAATCAAGTGATTATTATACCCAGACATTTTGAGTATATGCTCACTGATAGAACTGTTCTCCTCCATCTTGCAGCTATAGAATTTATTGGAGACTTCATATCTCTCTATTCGGGCCTTTGCTTGAAATATTAACTTCAACTCCTGGAACATCTCATATGCTCCATGACGTTCAAAACGTCGTTGAAGTCCCGATTCTAAGCCGTAAAGCATGGCACACTGAACTATCGAGTAGTCATCAGCTTTGCTCTGCCAGACATTCATAACATCTGGTGTTGCTCCAGCAGCAGGCCTGGCACCCAGCGGTGCTTCCAGGACGTAATTCTTCTGAGCAGCAATGAGGATAATCCTCAAGTTACGGACCCAGTCCGTATAATTGCTACCATCATCTTTCAACTTTGCTTTCTCAAGGAACGCATTAAAATTCAACGGAACAACAGCACGAGCCATCTATCTACAATCAACATAAACAAGCAAGATACTATCAGGTACTAAGTTCATGATAAATTTAAGTTCAATTAATCATATTACTTAAGAACTCCCACTTAGATAGACATCCCTCTAATCTTCTAAGTGATTACGTGATCCAAATCAACTAAACCATAACCGATCATCACGTGAGATGGAGTAGTTTTCAATGGTGAACATCGTTTATGTTGATCATATCTACTATATGATTCACGCTCGACCTTTCGGTCTCCGTGTTCCGAGGCCATATCTGCATATGCTAGGCTCGTCAAGTTTAACCTGAGTATTCTGCGTGTGCAAAACTGGCTTGCACCCGTTGTAGATGGACGTAGAGCTTATCACACCCGATCATCATGTGGTGTCTGGGAACGACGAACTTTGGCAACGGTGCATACTCAGGGAGAACACTTCTTGATAATTTAGTGAGAGATCATCTTATAATGCTACCATTAATCAAAGCAAGATAAGATGCATAAAAAGATAAACATCACATGCAATCAATATAAGGGATATGATATGGCCATCATCATCTTGTGCTTGTGATCTTCATCTCCGAAGCACCGTCATGATCACCATCGTCACCCGCACGACACCTTGATCTCCATCGTAGCATCGTTGTCGTCTCGCCAATCTTATGCTTCCACGACTATCACTACCGTTTAGTAATAAAGTAAAGCATTACATCGCGATTGCATTGCATACAATAAAGCGACAACCATATGGCTCCTGCCAGTTGCCGATAACTCGGTTACAAAACATGATCATCTCATACAATAAAATTCAGCATCATGCCATGACCATATCACATCACAACATGCCCTGCAAAAACAAGTTAGACGTCCTCTACTTTGTTGTTGCAAGTTTTACGTGGCTGCTACGGGCTTAAGTAAGAACCAATCTCACCTACGCATCAAAACCACAACGATAGTTTGTCAAATAGACTTCGTTTTAACCTTCGCAAGGACCGGGCGTAGCCATACTTGGTTCAACTAAAGTTGGAGAGACAGTCGCCCGCAAGCCATCTATGTGCAAAGCACGTCGAGGGAACCGGTCTCGCGTAAGCGTACGCGTAAGGTTGGTCCGAGTCGTCTCATCCAACAATACCGCCGAACCAAAGTATGACATGCTGGTAGGCAGTATGACTTGTATCGTCCACAACTCACTTGTGTTCTACTCGTGCATATAACATCAACATAAATAACCTAGCTCGGATGCCACTGTAGGGTTTCGTAGTAATTTCAAAAAAATTCCTACGCACACGCAAGATCATGTGATGCATAGCAACGAGGGGGAGAGTGTTTGTCTACGTACCCAACGCAGATCGACTGCGGAAGCGCTGACACGACGTAGAGGAAGTAGTCGTACGTCTTCAGATCCAACCGATCAAGCACCGAAACTACGGCACCTCCGAGTTCGAGCACACGTTCAGCTCGATGACGATCCCCGGACTCCGATCCAGCAAAGTGTCGGGGAAGAGTTCCGTCAGCACGACGGCGTGGTGATGATCTTGATGTACTACAGCAGCAGGGCTTCGCCTAAACTCCGCTACAGTATTATCGAGGTATATGGTGGCAGGGGGCACCGCACACGGCTAAGGAATAGATCACGTGGATCAACTTGTGTGTCTAGAGGTGCCCCCTGCCTCCGTATATAAAGGAGTAGAGGGGGGGAAGGCTGGCCGGCCAAGGAGGAGGGCGCAGGAGAGTCCTACTCCCTCTGGGAGTAGGATTCCCCCCCCCCCCAATCCTAGTCGGAATAGGATTCGCGGAGGGGGAAAAGAGGAGGAGGGGGCCGGCCACCTCTCCTAGTCCTAATAGGACTAGGGGAAGGGGGAGGCGTGCATCCCATCTAGGGCAGCCCCTTCTCTTTTCCACTAAGGCCCACTATGGCCCATATAGCTCCCAGGGGGTTCCGGTAACCCTCCCGGTATTCCGGTAAAATCCCGATTTCACCCGGAACACTTCCAATGTCCAAACATAGGCTTCCAATATATCAATCTTTACATCTCAACCATTTCGAGACTCCTCGTCATGTCTGTGATCACATCTGGGACTCCGAACAACCTTCGGTACATCATATGCATAAACTCATAATGTAACTGTCATCGTAACCTTAAGCGTGCGCACCCTACGGGTTCGAGAACAATGTAGACATGACCGAGACACGTCTCCGGTCAATAACCAATAGAGGGACCTGGATGCCCATATTGGCTCCTACATATTCTACGAAGATCTTTATCGGTCAGACCGAATAACAACATACGTTGTTCCCTTTGTCATCGGTATGTTACTTGCCCGAGATTCGATCGTCGGTATCCAATACCTAGTTCAATCTCGTTACCGGCAAGTGTCTTTACTCGTTCCGTAATACATCATCTCACAACTAACATATTAGTTGTAATGCTTGCAAGGCTTATGTGATGTGTATTACCGAGAGGGCCCAGAGATACCTCTCCGACAATCGGAGTGACAAATCCTAATCTCGAAATACGCCAACCCAACATCTACCTTTGGAGACACCTGTAATGGTCCTTTATAATCACCCAGTTACATTGTGACGTTTGGTAGCACCCAAAGTGTTCCTCCGGCAAACGGGAGTTGCATAATCTCATAGTCATAGGAACATGTATAAGTCATGAAGAAAGCAATAGCAACATACTAAACGATCGGGTGCTAAGCTAATGGAATGGGTCATGTCAATCAGATCATTCAACTAATGATGTGACCTCGTTAATCAAATAACAACTCATTGTTCATGGTCAGGAAACATAACCATCTTTGATTAACGAGCTAGTCAAGTAGATGCATACTAGTGACACTTTGTTTGTCTATGTATTCACACATGTATTATGTTTCCGGTTAATACAATTCTAGCATGAATAATAAACATTTATCATGATTATAAGGAAATAAATAATAACTTTATTATTGCCTCTAGGGCATATTTCCTTCAGGTGGTCCTTCAGCAAATCTTCCTCTCGTTCCCAGGTGGCTTCATCCTCCGTGTGGTGGCTCCACTGAACCTTGCAAAACTTGATAACCTTGCTGCGGGTGACTCGACTGGCATACTCTAGAATCTTAACTGGTTTCTCCTCATAGGTCAAATCACTATCCAACTGAATCGCTTCCAGTGGTACCGTATCTCTCAGCGGTATGTCAGCCATCTCTGCATGGCACTTCTTCAACTGGGATACATGGAACACTTCGTGAACTCCTGACAATCCTTCGGGCAATTCCAACTTATAGGCAACTTCTCCCGTACACTCCAAAACTTTGTATGGGCCTTCAAAACGTGGCGCTAACTTTCCCTTAACTCCAAAACGCTTAACTCCTCGAAGTGGTGATACTCGAAGATAAACTCGCTCTCCGACTTCGTAAACTGTCTCCTTGCGTTTAGAATCTGCATAACTCATCTGCCTGGATTGAGCTACCTTCAGCCTGTCGCGAATTAATTTCATTTTCTGTTCAGACTCCTTTATCAGATCCGGTCCAGACAACTGGCGATCTCCAACTTCATCCCAGGACAAAGGGTCCTGCACCTCCTTCCATACAAGGCTTCGAAAGGGGCCATTTTCAAACTGGATTGATAGCTATTGTTGTATGAGAACTCTGCATACGGCAAATTCTCGTCCCAACTAGATCCGTAATCTAGCACACAAGCTCTTTGCATATCCTCCAAAATCCGATTGACTCTCCCAGTCTGTCCATCTGTCTGTGGATGAAAAGCTATGCTAAACTCTAGTATAGTTCCCAAAGTCTCATGCAACTGATTCCAGAACATTGAGGTAAACTGGGTTCCTCTGTGTGATACAATGCTCCTTGGAACTCCATGCAGACATACGATTCTGGTCATGTATATCTTTGCCAACTTTGCACTGGTATAGGTAGTCTTCACTGGAATGAAATGAGCTACCTTTGTCAAACGATTGACTACAACCCATATCAAGTCATACCCCGAACGTGTTCTGGGCAATCCTGTAATAAAATCCATGCCTAGCTTATCCCACTTCCATTCGGCTATCGGCAATGGTTGTAGCAATCCTACTGGCTTCTGATGCTCTGCCTTCACTCTCTGACTTACATCACAAACTGCTACATACTCCGCAATATCCTTCTTCATTCCGGTCCAACAGAAAATATCCTTCAAATCCAAATACATCTTGGTATTTCCTGGGTGAATCGAATACGGTGAATCATGGGCCTCTTGTAAAATTAACTTCCTGATCTCCGGATCATTTGGCACATAAACACGGTCTTCAAACCATAGGGTGTCGTGCTCATCCTCACGAAATCCCTGAGCTTTTCCTTTGCTCATTTTCTCCTTAATAGAAGCAATCTCCTTGTCAGTCCTTTGAGCTTCTCTGATCTTATCCATCAAAGTAGACTGAATCTCCAATGCTGCTACATAGCCTCTCGGGATTATTTCCAAACATAGCTCTCGAAGATTTTCGGCTAACTCCCTTGGTAAATCTCCCGTCATTAGGGTGTTGACATGGCTCTTACGGCTTAACGTGTCAGCTACTACGTTAGCCTTTCTAGGGTGATAATGCAATCTCATATCATAATCCTTGATGAGCTCCAACCATCTCCTTTGTCTGAGGTTCAACTCCTTCTGTGTGAAAATATACTTCAAGCTCTTGTGATCCGTGTACACCTCGCAATGGTTTCCAATCAGAAAATGTCTCCAAGTCTTCAATGCATGCACTACGACTGCTAAATCCAAATCATGTGTAACATAATTGAACTCATGGGGCTTAAGCTCTCGTGAGGCATATGATACAACTATTCCTTCCTGCAAAAGCACTGCTCCAAGTCCTTGACGTGAAGCGTCACAATACACCTCATAATCCTTGGTCTGATCCGGTAAAATCAACACTGGTGAGGTAACCAAACGTTTCTTCAACTTCTGAAAACTAGCCTCACATTCCTCAGTCCATATGAACTTGGTATCCTTCTTCAACAACTCCGTCATAGGCTTCGCAATCTTTGAGAAATTCTCAATAAACCTCCGGTAGTATCCTACGAGTCCAAGAAAACTCCTGATCTCTCCAACTATGGTTGGCGCTTCCCACTTGGTCACAGTATCAACTTTAGTGGGATCTACTGCTATACCTTCTCCGGATATAACGTGTCTGAGAAACGCAACTTCTTTCAACCAAAACTCACATTTGCTAAACTTGGCATATAACTGATGTTCTCTGAGCTTTCCAAGAACCAAACGCAAATGCTCCTTATGCTCCTCTTCATTCTTCGAGTAAACCAGGATATCATCAATGAACACTACGACAAACTTATCCAAGAACTCCATAAACACTTTGTTCATCATGTTCATAAAATATGCATGTGCATTAGTCAGACCAAATGACATAACGGTATACTCGTACAGCCCATACCTGGTGGTAAAAGTTGTCTTAGTTATATCCTGTTCTCGAATCTTCAACTGGTGGTATCCTGATCGCAAATCGATCTTGGAAAATACCTTAGCTCCTTGCAATCGATCAAACAGATCATTGATCACCGGTAGTTGGTACTTGTTCTTGATGGTTACTTCATTCAATCCTCGATAATCAACAACCATCCTTAACGATACATCCTTCTTTTCTACTAGAAGTACTGGCGATCCCCAAGGTGATGAACTTGGGAGAATATATCCTTTATCCAATAACTCCTTAATCTGCTTCTTGATTTCCACCAAATACTTTGCGGGCATCCTATATGGTCTCTTTGATATTTGCCCTGTGCCTGGCAAAAGCTCAATCAAAAACTCAATATCTCTATCCGGTGGCATGCCTGGCAACTCTTCTGGAAATACATCGGGGAAATCCTTCACTACTTGTACTTCCTCCTGCATAACTCCTGTTAAACAATTTACTTGAGTCCTCTTCGGCACATGACGGGATACATACTTGATCCTTCTCCCTTCTGGGGTGGTAAGAAAGATCGACTTACTGGCACATTCAATATTCCCTTCATACTTTGACAACCAATCCATGCCTAATATCACATCCAATCCTTGAGATTCCAACACTATTAGGTATGATGGAAATACATAGTTACCAATCCTTAATGGTAACCGATCACACCATAGACTAGCCATATATTCTGCTCCAGGCGAGGTTACTAACATGGGTGACCTAAGGGCTTGGGTTGGCAGTTTATACTTATCCACAAATCCCCTTGATATGTATGAATGCGATGCACTAGTATCGAAAAGAACGAGTGAAGTAAATGACTTAACCAAAAACTTACCGATTATTGCATCCGACTGCTCTTCAACCTCCTCCACATTAACGTGGTTCACCTGTCCCCTGTTGAAAGGGTTCGGCTTATTCCCAGAGCTTCCATTGCCATTTCCATTCTATGATTCAGGACATTTGTTGGCATAATGTCCGGTCTTCTGGCACTTAAAGCAAGTGACTTGGCTTAGATCTTTCTTGGCTGGGGTCGATGGGTTGGTGCGGTTCTGGCCGTTGCTTCCTCCATTCCCATTACCAGTCTTGGGGCCATTGTGATGGTGCGAGCTACCTCCTCCATGGGTGTGCTGGAAATGTCCTCCCGGTCTAGGGGTAAAACGTGGCTTCTGCTGAGCTCCAGATTTGTACTTTCCTTGTCCATACTTCCTCTTGCGATTCTCAATTTGTTGCTGCTTCCCTTCAATCATGAGAGCACGATCTACCAACTCCTGGTAGTTGTTGAAGGTTGCTACCATCAACTGCATGCTCAACTCATCATTCAGTCCTTCCAGAAACTTCTCCTGCTTAGCTACATCCGTAGCAACGTCATCTGGGGCATAACATGCTAATTTACTAAAGTCACCACACATTGGCCAACTGTCTGTCCTCCTTGGCGCAAGTTGCGAAACTCTCGCTTCTTCATGGCCATATCTCCTGCTGAAACATGGGCAGTTCGAAAAGCCTGCTGAAACTGGTCCCACGTGACAGTGTCGATAGGGAAAGTGGCTGTGAAATTCTCCCACCATGATGCTGCGGGTCATTCAAGCTGATGTGCGGCAAACTTCACCTTTTCCGCATCCGTGCATCCTGCTGTGGTCAACTCTCTAGCTATCTTGCGGAGCCAATCATCTGCTACTATTGCCTCGGTGCTACTGGAAAACACCGGTGGATTCAGCCGAAGAAAACGTGCTAAGTGATCAACAGGTGGTGGTGGCGGTGGTGGGTTGTTGTTGTTGTTCCCTTGATTCTGATTCTGGACTAGTAACTGCATCAATGTGTTATGTTGCTCGATCAACTGGGTGAGCTCCGGTGGGAAGGTAAATCCGGGGTCACGTCTCGGAGGCATCTGAGGGTTTAGAAAAGATGAGATTTAAGAATAGAGGGGGTCTAAAGAGAAAACACTACCCATATGCACATGAGGCAAAAGCAAACAATTCACTTCATTCATTCAATCGAACAAGGGCATACAATCGATCTAACTATCCCAAAAGTGCTCGGACTATAATATTTACATGGTGGACTACTACTACTGATGAGGTGGTCTACTAGAAATATTCTTCGGTTGTAGACTCCACGATATCTGCTCCAGCTTCATCAACGTAGTCATCATCGCTATCATCCGGATCCGAGTCGGTGTCGTCGATGATGATGTAGTCTTCCAGGCGAATCTCCTTGGGTTCTTCGTCTTCTTCTACCGGTGTAGGGCCTCCCAAAAATATTCCGATCTTCTTGATCAGATCATCATTCTTCTCTACTAATACTTCAATTTCTTCTTCATAATCTTCACGTGTAGCCTTGATGTAATGCCCCGAGACCGATGTGCCAGGTGTCTTCCAATTTTCGCTGTCGTCGTCATGTCATTTTCTTGCGTGTTGCATCTCATCATGTCATCATGTGCATTGCATCATCATATTTTAAAACTTGCATTCGTCAGGGTTCTCCGAGTTTCTCTCTGTTGTCCGTTCTAAGCCCAACCACAGTTGCACGCGCCCGCGGCGTGTCCGAAATATTATTTTTATAAGTGGCCGAAAATGTTCTCGGAATGGGATAAAACTTGGCGTGCGGTCTTATAATAGTGTAGACAGAGTGCCTGTCAAGTTTCGTCGCATTCGGAGCTCGTTTGATAGCCCAACCGTTATATATATAGCGGCACCGTTGCCGATATTTTCGTCGGACGTTTTCGGTCTTCGGAAACCCGTGTCGGGCTGCAGTTCTTTTCTCTCCTCTCAGTCCAACCCTCCTACACAGCCCGAGTCCAGCCCACTAAACCCCCCTCCGACCGGAACCATTCGATTACGATCGGAGGGCTCCGAAACCCCCCTAACCCTAGCCCCTTCTCTCTATATATACACCTTCCCTAGCCCATTTTTGGACAAACCTAGCCTAAACCTATCCCCTACCTCTAGCCAGCCGCAATCCCCACCCCCTCCTCGAATTCCGTGCACATCCAGCCTCCCACCGCCACTTGGTGTCGCCGCCGCCGCGCCCCGGACCAATCCGGGCGTGCCACATCGCCCCTGGCCGTCTCCAGCCACCCCTGGGCCGCCATGTGGCGTCGCCACCTCACCCCAGCGCTCCCCACTGCCGCCGGCCCTACGAGCCCTGCCGCGGCCCACCTAAGCCCATCTGGGGCTCGTGACAGCCCCCGCGTCACCTCCCGCTCCCTCGTCCCCGAGCTCCAGGGGAGGGAGCTCCCGCACCAGGCCCCGTCAGCATCCTCGCCGGAGCTGCTCGCCGGAGCAGCAACGAGCTCCACCAGGTCAACCCCGTCCCTCTCCTCTCCCTTTTCTCTCTCTTCTCTTTTTCTTTCCCTGACCTCTCTTGTCACACCCTAGCTAGTTCAAGCATTAGAGTGTGCATCATGTTTAAATTCGTCTTAAATTTGAAATGGGGAAGGCAGAAACCCCCAACACCCCCTGGAAACAACTAAGGTTTACTAAAATTATTTTCAATGAACCTGAAATGCCCTTCTAAAAAGTTCACCCTCTTTGTCTTGGGTTAGAACCTCTGGCAAAATTGGTGCACAATTTTCTAGGTCAAATAGAAGGTCATTGAATTAAATCATAAGTATTTGAATTTGGGCATTTAAATGCTATAAAATAATTTAAATGCTCAAATAATTCTTGAAATAAATGTTTGTTGTTGGAAATATTGTAAACAGAGCCCACAATTATTTTTAGGATTTTTGGAAACATTTTAGTATTTTTAATAAAGCCCAACAGTTGCAGTTAAATAGAAAAGGAAAACAAATCAGAAAAAGAGGGAGAGGGAGAAGCCCACCTGGGCCTTACCTGTGCTGGCCGGCCCACCTGGCTGTGCCAGTCGTCACCCACCTCTGCCAGTAGGCAGAGGCGTGTCGCCAGCGCTTGCTCCCACGGCCACCTCCTGCTTCCAGCTCCTGCTGCATCCTCGTCCCCATCCAAGCGCCACGGAGACGCCCAGCACCTCCCTGCACTCCTCCCCTCTCTCCCCCTCATCTCCCTCACCCTCCCTGCGATGGCCGAGCGCGATCCTCGCCGCCGTTCGTCGTAGTTGCCACCAGAGCCACCCCCTCGCCTCCTTGACGTGCCGAGCTCCGCCTCCATCGTCTACGCCTCCCCGTCGACTCACGCAACGCCGGACGCCTCCAAGCGCCTCCCCGATGCCTTCTTCTTCCTCGATCCGCCGAGATCGCCGGCAATGCCCCGACGACGTCCGACCTCTCCCGAGCCTGCTGAGACGCGTCTTGCAACCGCCGTGAGCTCCTCTACCAATCCCCCCTCTTATCTTCTTTGCTTGCCGCCGTAGACGCCGCCCCCTTGCTCACCGTAGCATGCCGCCGCGCGAGCTCGATGCTGGCGTCACTCCGGTGGCCTTTTGGTCAAGCGCGGGTGCTTAACGCACTCCCCGCACCTCGCAGCGCCTCGCTAGCACGTCTGTTTTCCCCCTAGCTTGCTGCAGCAGCAAAATCACCAACGGCCAAGCTCCGGCCGCCGCCACGAGCTCAACTCCGGCGAGCTCGCTCCACCCCAGCTCCTTCCACTTACCCCACTAGATGCGCGCGAGCCCCAGCTACGCGTAGGACCAAACCACGGTCGAATTGGTCGCCTGTGGCCGATTTCCGAAGCTCTCCGCCGTCTCGGCCTCGCCGGCGGCTCAACGCCGGCGGGATTTACCCCGCTGACCAGGGGTTTGACCCCAGTTTGACTCCGCCTGAGACACTGATAGGTGGGGCCGGCTTCTAACTAATTCAGATTAGTTTAAATTAGAGCTAATCACTCTGTTAGAGGATAATGACGTCATTAACTAACCCTCTCTCACTGACATGTGGGCCCAGAGCCTAACTAACATAGTTTAGTGCTAACTAAACACATCCGCGAAATGACTTGGTGTCAATCAATGACTTTATCAAGCTGTACCCACCAAAGTTTAGCCATTCCGTCGAGCCCCTCGACGCGGATGACTAGCTTCGCAGCATCACCCACAAGCTATGTTCTGCCAACGTAGCCGAAGCCGACAAGGTTACTTACGCTGCCTACAATCTCGAAGGCCCTGCTAGCCTCTGGTGGGAAAATTTTGAAGCTATGCGCCCGGTCGGCCAAATCACTACTTGGGCTGAATTCAGTGAGGCTTTCCGTGAGCATCACATTCCGGAAGGTCTCATGGATCGCAAGAGGGAGGAGTTCTGCAATTTCACCCAAGGAAGGCTGACTGTGGATGCATATAGTCATGAATTTGGGAATCTGGCACGCTATGCCCCTGAAGAGGTATCTACTGACGCTAAGAACCAGGCAAGGTTCTGCAAGGGACTTAGCCCTAAGCTTCGCCGCGATCTTCGTCTGCATGAGTGCACCTCCTTTCAGAAGTTGGTCAATAAAGCCATTAGTGCTGAGACAGGCCAGACTGATTATGACGCTTCACGCAAGCACTCCCGTGATTTTGGCTCTTCACCCGGCTCTGGAGCTCAGAAGCGCCGGGTGTGGATCCTAAGCACGGCACTGCCACCCAGGTTCATCCCGAGGCCATCCTTTGAGGTGCCTCGTCCCAACCAGCAATTTGCACCGCCCAAGCCCTATGGTGGCCCCGCTGCTAACGCTGCTCCACGCCCCAATGTGGTGACATGCTTTAAGTGTGGAGAGCCGGGTCACTATAGCCGAGAGTGTCCCCAGAACAACAACCCCACTCAAACTGGAAAGTCCGTTGGCCGTGGTAAGCCCGCGGGAAAGACATTCTACGCCAAGCCGGTCACTACTGCCCGTGGCCATGTCAACTATGTTTCAGCCGAGGAGGCTCATGAGGATCCCAATGTTGTCCTTGGTACGCTCCTTGTTAACTGCCATCCTGCATCTGTTCTTTTCGATACTGGAGGATCTCATTCTTTCATATCCAAGAACTATGCTCGATTGCACAACACGACATTCTGTGACATGCCCTCTACCATGGAAATTCAAACTCCTGGCTCTAGATGGTAAACTTCTAGAGTAAGCCGTGGGAACGAAATTCTTGTCGATAGACTTGTCTTCCTTGCATCCTTAATAGCTCTCAAGTCCTCGGACATAAACATCATCTTGGGTATGGACTGGATGTCAGCTCATTATGCTAAGATTGATTGTGCCACTAGAACCGTTCAACTTACTCACCCATCGGGCAAGACAGTCAATGTCTTAACTCGAGTGGCCAAGCGCCAGCTCTACTCCCTAAATGCCAACCCCTTCCAGACCTTGAGGATGTTCCGGTAGTCCGAGACTTTCCGGATGTCTTTCCAGAAGAACTGCCAGGTGCTCCACCTGACAGGGATGTTGAGTTTGTGATAGACCTTGTTCCAGGAACCGTTCCAATTTCCAGAAGACCCTACAAGATGGCACCCTTAGAACTAGCCGAACTTAAGAACCAACTCGATGACTCCTTGAAAAAGGGTTTCATCCGTCCTAGTTCCTCTCCATGGGCTTGCCCCGTCCTCTTCGTCAAGAAGAAATATGGAACAGATCGAATGGTTGTGGATTACCGACCTGTCAACTTGGTCACCATCAAGAACAAATACCCGCTTCCCAGGATCAACGATCTATATTATCAGCTCGCTGGATCCTCAATCTTTTCCAAGATGGATTTGAGGTTGGGCTACCATCAAATCAAAATCAGAAACGGGGACATTCCCAAAATGACCTTTGTTACTCGTTATGGCCAATATGAGTACACCGTTATGTCTTTCGGTTTAACCAATGCCCCAGCCACCTTCTCCCGGTTAATGAACTCGATCTTCATGGAGTATTTGGATAAATTCGTCATAGTATACCTCGATGACATACTCATCTACTCCAAGAATGAAGAGGAACATGCCGAACATCTAAGGCTGGTATTGATGAAACTTCGAGAGCATCGCCTTTATGCCAAATTCTCCATGTGTGAATTTTGGTTGCCAGAAGTGACCTATCTAGGCCATGTAATCTCTGGTAAGGGTATTGCTGTCAATCCCGAGCGAGTTCAAGCCATCCTTGATTGGACTCCACCTGAGACGGTCAAGCAAGTTCGGAGCTTCCTTGGCTTAGCGAGCTATTGCCGCCGCTTTGTCAAGAATTTCTCCAAGGTTGCTAAACCTCTAACTGAACTCCTCAAGAAAGATAAAAAGTTCGAGTGGACTACACAGTGCGAGTTCAGCTTCCAGGAACTGAAAAGACACCTGACAGCTGCTCGCGTACTGGTACCACCAGATTTCTCCAAGGACTTTGTTATCTATTTCGACGCCTCGCGACAAGGACTAGGTTGCATACTCATGCAGGATCGTCAGGTAATTGCCTATGCTTCACGGCAATTACACCCACATGAGGAAAATTATCCCACACATGATCTAGAGCTTGCAGCTATAGTTCATGCACTTAAAACCTGGCGACATTACCTCCTCGGTAACCGTTGCGAGATCTTCACCGATCACCAAAGTTTGAAATATATCTTCACCCAACCAGATTTGAATCTCAGGCAAAGACGTTGGGTCGAGTTGATCTCGGATTACGACTTAGGAATAACTTACACCCCGGGCAAAGCCAATGTCATGGCTGATGCGCTAAGTCGTAAGTCCTATTGTAACAACCTGATGTTAAAACAAAGTCAACCACTTCTCCATGAGGAATTTCTGAAGCTTAATCTTCACATTGTTCCTCGAGGATTCCTATCCACCCTGGTGGCGAAACCTACCCTTACGGATCAGATCATCAAGGCACAGAAGGTAGATCTGGGAATCTCACGTATTAAGAGAAGCATTAAGAAAGGAGTCGCGAATTGTTTCTCCATTGATGATCAAGGTGTCGTATACTTTGGTAATCGCCTAGTGGTTCCAAAGGCACGAAACCTGAGGCGGCTGATCCTTAAGGAAGCTCATGAATCCCCTCTCACCATTCATCCCGGTAGTACCAAAATGTATCAAGACCTACGCCAGAGGTTTTGGTGGACTAGGATGAAGAGAGAAATCGCTCAATATATTGCTAATTGCGACTTTTGTCATCGTGTTAAGGCAGAGCATCAATGGCCTGCTAGCACCCTTCAACCTTTGGCTATTCCCGAGTGGAAATGGGATAAAATCAGTATGGATTTCATCACTGGGTTTCCCAGGACCAAGAGAGGGAATAATGCCATCTTCGTCATGGTCGACCGTCTATCCAAAGTAGCCCACTTTCTACCTGTTCGTGAGAGTATCACCGCTAGCCAGCTAGCCGATTTATACATCTCCCGAATAGTGTCCCTTCATGGTGTCCCATTGGAAATTAACTCAGACCGTGGGAGCCTCTTCACCTCTCGATTTTGGGAAAGTTTCCAAAATGCTATGGGAACTCATCTTTCTTTTAGCACCGCCTTCCATCCTCAATCAAGTGGTCAAGTAGAGCGAGTTAATCAAATTCTGGAAGATATGCTCCGAGCCTCTGTCATCTCGTTCGGAATGGATTGGGAGAAATGGCTTCCATTCGCGGAGTTCGCTTATAACAATAGTTATCAAGCTAGCTTAGGCAAGGCTCCTTTCGAAGTTCTCTATGGACGAAAATGTCGAATGCCTCTTAACTGGTCAGAAACCGGGGGAAGACAACTCTTTGGCCCGGATATGATTCAGGAAGCAGAAGAGCAGGTTCGCGTTATTCGTGAGAAATTGAAAACAGCCCAATCTCGTCAAAAGAGTCAATATGATCGTAAACATAAGCCTATGACTTATGAAGTCGACGAGAAGGCTTACCTTCGGGTTACTCCATTAAAGGGAACCCATCGTTTCGGTATCAAAGGCAAATTGGCTCCTCGTTACATTGGACCTTTTCGCATTCTTGCCAAACAAGGAGAAGTTGCCTACCAATTGGAACTACCTTTGCATCTTTCCAGAGTTCACGATGTCTTCCACGTTTCTCAACTCAGGCGTTGCTTCGCGGATCCTATCCATGGAGTGGACCACGAAACGCTTTATCTACAAGATAACCTCTCATATCGGGAATATCCCGTTCGTATCCTTGATCAAGCCGAGCGTACCACTCGACGCCATAACATCAAGTTTCTCAAGGTTCAATGGTCACACCATTCCGAGAAAGAAGCCACTTGGGAAAGGGAGGATCGTCTTCGACTCGAGTACCCCACCTTCTTCTCGGAGGATCCTAAATCTCGGGACGAGATTCTTTTGAGTGGGGGTGAGTTGTCACACCCTAGCTAGTTCAAGCATTAGAGTGTGCATCATGTTTAAATTCCTCTTAAATTTGAAATGGGGAAGGCAGAAACCCCCAACACCCCCCTGGAAACAACTAGGGTTTACTAAAATTATTTTCAATGAACCTGAAATGCCCTTCTAAAAAGTTCACCCTCTTTGTCTTGGGTTAGAACCTCTGGCAAAATTGGTGCACAATTTTCTAGGTCAACAGAAGGTCATTGAATTAAATCATAAGTATTTGAATTTGGGCATTTAAATGCTATAAAATAATTTAAATGCTCAAATAATTCTGGAAATAAATGTTTGCTGTTGGAAATATTCTAAACAGAGCCCACAATTATTTTTAGGATTTTTGGAAACGTTTTAGTATTTTTAATAAAGCCCAACAATTGCAGTTAAATAGAAAAAGAAAACAAATCAGAAAAAGAGAGAGAGGGAGAAGCCCACTTGGGCCTTACCTGTGCTGCCCGGCCCACCTAGCATGTGCCAGTCGTCACCCACCTCTACCAGTAGGCAGAGGCGTGTCGCCGGCGCGTGCTTCCGCGGCCACCTCCTGCTTCCACCTCCTGCTGCCTCCTCGTCCCCATCCGAGCGCCACGGAGACGCCCAGCACCTCCCTGCACTCCTCCCCTCTCTCCCCCTCGTGTCCCTCACCCTCTCCCACGATGGCCGAGCGCGATCCTCGCCGCCGTTCGCCGTAGTTGCCACCAGAGCCACCCCCTCGCCTCCCTAACGTGCCCGTGAGCTCCGACTCCATCGTCTATGCCTCCCCGTCGACTCACGCAACGCCGGACGCCACCAAGCGCTTCCTCGACGCCTTCTTCTTCCTCGGTCCGCCGAGATCACCGGCAATGCCCCGACGACGTCCAACCTCCCCCGAGCCCACTGAGACGGGTCCTGCAACCGCCGTGAGCTCCTCTACCGACCCCCCCTCTTCTCTGCTTCATTTGCCGCCGTAGACGCCACCCCCTTGCTCACTGTAGCACGCCGCCGCGTGAGCTCGACGCCGGCGTCACTCCGATGGCCTTTTGGTCAAGCGCGGGTGCTTAATGCACTCCCCGCGCCTCGCTAGCACGTCCGTTTTCCCCCTAGCTTGCTGCAGCAGCAAAATCACCAACGGCCGAGCTCCGGCCGCCGCCACGAGCTCGACTCCAGCGAGCTCGCTCCACCCCAGCTCCTCCCACTTGCCCCACTAGATGCGCGCGAGCCCCAGCTACGCGTAGGACCAAACCGCGGTCGAATTGGTCGCATGTGGCCGATTTCCGAAGCTCTCCACCGTCACGGCCTCGCCGGCGGCTCAACGCCGGCGGGATTAACCCCGCTGACCAGGGGTTTGACCCCAGTTTGACTCCGCCTGAGACACTGATAGGTGGGGCCGTCTCCTAACTAATTCAGATTAGTTTTAATTAGAGCTAATCACTCTGTTAGAGGTTAATGACGTCGTTAACTAACCCTCTCTCACTGACATGTGGGCCCAGAGCCTAACTAACCTAGTTTAGTGCTAACTAAACACTAACTAACTCTGTTAGTTAGCTGAGAGACTGACAGAAGGGGCCCACCAGTCAGGTTTGACCTGGGCTGGCGCCTTTGACACGCTGACGTCACAGTGACGCAGTGCTGACGCATTAACTCAATTACTGGATTTATTCTTTAATAGGAAATTCCAGAAAATAGTCAAAACTTCTAAAAATCATAGAAAATCAACCATAGCTCCAAATGCAAAGATTTATATATGAAAAATGATCAGAAAAATTCAATCTATCCATCTTTAATGGTTTCATGCATGAAAAAACAAGTTAACCCTGCTGTTTAAGTAGAATAAGGTAATGCACTCATAAGGCCATGTTTAATGAGCTAATATTTGAATCTTTGATTCAAATGAGTTCATACCCTTCTGTTTTAGCTTGCATTAGCCCAAAATACTTTCATCTTGCCATGTCATAGCATGCATCATATTGTTGCATATTGCCATGTGTTGATTATGTTCAGTGTGTCTTTCATGGTAGGTTCTGCCTCCGAGGATAACCCCGAGTATTCGTCTGAAGGCCAGTACCCTACTACCTCTACAACAGGAAAGCAACCCATTGATCATTCCGATACAACCCATGTTCCCGCTTCTGCTCTTGTTTACTGCATTAAGACAACGCGATTCAAACTGCTGTGTGCTACGGTAGCTAAACCCTTATCCTCTGCATTACCTGTCATTGCCACAGTAACTAGATGAAACCCACTAGCATGTGTAGGAGTTGATTGAGCCATGTATGTGATTCCTACCTTGCTATGCCTGCTATGCTTAGAGTTGTGTCAGGTCTGGTTCATCTAGGTGATGGGCTAGAGTGATATGATTATGTCGGTAATATGAGGGATGTGTTGAACATGTTTTGGTAAAGGTATCGATGAGAGGCCATGTAGGAGTACATGGTGGGTTGTTTCATTGAGGCCGTCCATAAGAACTGAGATCTGCATGTGTGATTTAAGATGCAGTTACTACCGCACATTGGGCCCGAAACCAATGGACCCTCTCGGCTTCTTAATCACCCTAGTACTCTGTCCAGGAGTTGCAAATAGTTTCTGGTGTTTGTAGGTTATGTATTGGCGGCCGTGCGTAGCACTGACCATAGGGGTGGGCTATGTTGCGATAGATACACCGTGGCCGGGTATGCCGGGCACCCGTTTGGCGTCTCGGGACCCTGTTCACATCGTTCGGGCCGTATGTGGAAACCTCGGCCGGACTCCCTGCGGATGGAACCTGGATAGGCGACAAACCTGGACTAGAGACTTAAGTGTTTAGGTAGGCCGTCGCCGACACCCTTGCTGGGCTTCCGCTTGAAGGTTGCCGAGTACATGTTGTGTAAACGGCGGTAAGTGGTGAAAGCGTGTATGAAGAAGTACACCCCTGCAGGGTATAAAACTATTCGAATAGCCGCGTCCGCGGTAAAGGACTACTTGGTTGCATGTACAGTTCATAGACAAGTTAAATGGATACTATTAAAAGTCTCAAGATAAGTGTGAGTACCGAGGATGGCCCTCACATAGGATGACGAGAGAGGATCCCCGGTGGAGTATTGTGTTGGTGAGTAGTGGACTCGTGTGCGAAAACTATTTTACTAGTGGAGTTCCGTAGGATAGCTTAGCCAAGAGTCAAAGCTGGCTTGCTGCAATAACCCCACCACCTTCTTGAGAATGAGCATGTATATTAGGTTCTGATGTAAGACTTGCTGAGTACCTTTGTACTCATGTTTGCTTAATTACTGTTTTCAGACGACAACACCGCCCCCTCTGATGGGTTCTACGCAGACCTTGACGTCGATCAGTGACTAGCCACCCAGGTGGTGATCCTGGCCATGGAGGGCCCTATGTAGATAGACATGCTTCAAGAAGCCTTCTTTCTTTCTAGTGTCTGTACTCAGACTATTTACTTCCGCTTGTGGTTGTATGATTGTATGACTTGAGTGTCGGGTCATGTGACCCCTATCTGTATGAACTTGTTATGTATGGCTCTCTGGAGCCTTTAAATAAAGTACATGAGTTGTAGAGTTTTGTTGTGATGTGATGTTGTATGTACTCATATCGGGCATATTGTGTGTACGATTGAAATGCTCGGTATGAGTGGGATTCGACAATCTAGTTGTTTATCCTTGGCAGCCTTTATTGTGGGGAAATGTAGTCTAGTGTTCCTCGAGTCATAGTAGTCCGCTATAGCCCAGTTCACCGGAGTCCTGCTAGCCTAGCACTACTGTTCAGGACACTTGACTGGCCGGCATGTGTTTCACTTTGTTCCTATGTCTGTCCCTTTGGGGAAATGTCACGCGGTGACTTCCGGAGTCTTGTTTGCCCAGTGCTACAGCCCGGAATCACTCGCTGATGACCGACATGCTTGATGTGATTCATGTATGCATGTCTCCATAGGTCTGTGCCGCGTTGGGTTCACGACTAGCCATGTCGGCCCGGGTTCTCTGTCATATGGATGCTAGCGACACTATCATATACGTGAGCCTAAAGGCGCAAACGGTCCCGGGCCATGGTAAGGCGGCACCCGTGGAATACCGTGCGTGAGGACGCAAAGTGATATGAGGTGTTACCGGCTAGATCGATGTGGCTTGGGATCGGGGTCCTGACATGTCTGCGCTTCCACATGGTCAACGCCGCCACCAGGGCTCCCTCGCCGACACCCACGATGAACCGCCGTTGGATCCGGCCGGAATGGACCCGGCGTGACCAGATCCGGCCATCCCCATGTCCCCGCGACCTCCCCGCCGTTGCTGCGCCTTCGCCGGCGTGCGTTGTCGCCGCCGTCTCTGCCTTTCGGTTCGTGCGGGCACGAGGAGGAAGAGCGCCTCTCGTGTGGGCCCCGCGTGGGCCGATGCGCCCCAAGGCCTAGCTCCCGGCCCTGTCGCCCGGCCTGCTGTTTCCACCGCCTTGGGCAAAGGCCCACTGGGTGAGAACCCCGCTGTGCACTGTTGTCCCAGTCCAATTCGGCCCGCCTCTGTTTTTTTCAGATCTACAATTTGTCTATTTTTCCAGAGGAGTGCATTTTTGCAGGAAAACCCTTGTGGGTCATGCATATAATAACTCATGAACCGTGCATCGGATCTAAATAAGTTATATATGAAACTTGCTTAGAATTTTGTCTAGATTCATAATATCCAACTTTCATCTATGTTTTAAATGTTTAAAATGTTGTTTGATTAAATTTGCTCCTACGCCATGTTAAAATGCTTTAATTCATAACTAATTAACCATAACTCTGAATTTAATAAACTTTATATGTAAATGGGGTAGAATTTTGCCTAGTTTAACATGGTGGCATCATCTTCGTGCTTCGTGTTTCAAAAGTTATCAAGATGAGGTATTTAAATCCACCAATCTCGTCATTGGGGTTACCTTGGGTTATATTTCACCTAAAGCCTTCCCTAAGGTTTGTTGCTATCTATGGTGCTTATAAAGGACCCAAGTTCTTCTTTATCCTTCTGATGAACAAGTTCCTCATCTTCTTGTTCTTATCAATCCAATATTGTTTTTGTTAGTGGCGGAATTTCACCTCAAGTTCTATAGATGTTTTCCATAAGCCCACTACAAGCTTATCCTCTTCGTTGTTGTTTTCCCAACAACCCCGCGCAATCCTTTCTTGCAAGGATGCTTTCCAAGTTCAATTGTGATAGAAGTTGTCATTTTATTCTCCGCTCTTTTGTTCTGACAATCTACCTTTGATTCTTTCATCCAGAGGCATTGTGATGTTGCTCTTTTCTCTCAAAATCTTGGATCATGTTCTTTTCATGATTATCCATTTAAACGGAGTGTTCTGTCCTTTTTGCTCAAGTTCTTTCGCCTTATCAAGCCTTGCATCCTTTCTCAAACGGAGTGCTGCCCAAAGTTGTTCTTCCTTGTTCCTCTTTGCTTACAGAGTATTTTCAACTTGATTTATCTCCGTTCTATTCTTTTCTCGAAATGGCTTAACCTTTTCAAGGTTTGTGGTTTCACTCGTTTGTCAAAGAAGCAACTTAGTTTTACCTCTTCTCTTTCTCTTCCGTTTTCCCTCCGGTGCCATTCTAGATCTCGGGACGAGATCCTTTCGTAGTGGTGGAGTATTGTAACGCCCCGAGACCGATGTGCCAGGTGTCTTCCAGTTTTCGCTATCGTTGTCATGTCATTTGCTTGCGTGTTGCATCTCATCATGTCATCATGTGCATTGTATCATCATATTTTAAAACTTGCATTCGTCCGGGTTCTCCGAGTTTCTCTTTGTTGTCCATTCTGAGCCCAGCCACACTTGCACGCGCCCGCGACGTGTCCGAAATATTATTTTTATAAGTGGCCGGAAAATGTTCTCGGAATGGGATGAAACTTGGCGTGCGGTCTTATTATAGTGTAGACAGAGCGCCTGTCAAGTTTCGTCACATTCGGAGCTCGTTTGATAGCCCAACCGTTATATATATAGCGGCACCATTGCCGGTATTTTCGTCGGACGTTTTCGGTCTTCGGAAACCCGTGTCGGGCTCCAGTTCTTTTCTCTCCTCTCAGTCCAACCCTCCTACACAGCCCGAGTCCAGCCCACTAAACCCCCCTCCGACCGGAACCGTTCGATTACGATCGGAGGGCTCCGAAACCCCCTAACCCTAGCCCCTTCTCTATATATATACACCTTCCCTAGCCCATTTTGGACAAACCTAGCCTAAACCTATCCCCTACCTCTAGCCAGCCGCAATCCCCACCTCCTCCTCGAATTCTGTGCACATCCAACCTCCCACCGCCATATGGCGCCGCCGCCGCCGCGCCCCGGACCAATCCGGGCGTGCCACGTCGCCCATGGCCGTCTCCAGCCACCCCTGGGCCGCCATGTGGCGTCGCCACCTCACCCTAGCACTCCCCACCGCCGCCGGCCCTGCGAGCCCTGCTGCGGCCCACCTGAGCCCATCTGGGGCTCGGGACAGCCCCCGCGTCGCCTCCCGCTCCCTCGTCCCCGAGCTCCAGGGGAGGGAGCTCCCGCACCAGGCCCCGTCGGTGTCCTCGCCGGAGCTGCTCGCCGAAGCAGCAACGAGCTCCACCAGGTCGACCCCATCCCTCTTCTCTCCCTTTTCTCTCTCTTCTCTTTTTCTCTCCCTGACCTCTCTACGCTTCCACGTGGTCAGTGCCGCCACCAGGGCTCCCTTGCCGACGCCCATGACAAACCGCCGTTGGATCCGGCCGGAATGGACCCGGCGCGACCAGATCCGGCCATCCCCATGTCCCCGCGACCTCCCCGCCGTTGCTGCGACCTTGCCAGCGTGCGCCGTCGCCACCGTCTCTGCCTTTCGGTTCGTGCGGGCACGAAGAGGAAGAGCGCCTCTCATGTGGGCCCCGTGTGGGCCGATGCGCCCCAAGGACCAGCTCCCGGCCCAGTCGCCCGGCCTGCTATTTCCACCGCCTTGGGCAAAGGCCCACTGGGTGAGAACCCTGCTGTGCACTGTTGGCCCAGTCCGATTCGGCCCGCCTCTGTTTCTTTTTCAGATCTACAATTTGTCTATTTTTCCAGAGGAGAGCATTTTTGCAGGAAAACCCTTGTGGGTCATGCATATAATAACTCATGAACCGTGCATCGGATCTAAATAAGTTATATATGAAACTTGCTTAGAATTTTGTCTAGATTCATAATATCCAACTTTCATCTATGTTTGAAATGTTTAAAATGTTGTTTGATTAAATTTGCTCCTATGCCATGTTAAAATGCTTTAATTCATAACTAATTAACCGTAACTCCGAATTTAATAAACTTTATATGTAAATGGGGTAGACTTTTCCTAGCTTAACATGGTGGCATCATCTTGCATGTTTAATAACTATAAAATATGGTTTAGGGCAGAACAAGACCAAACCTAATATATGCATATGAGGAGTTTCCGGAATTGTTGGTCGTTGTTTCCGGCCTCATTTAAACTTGACTAGATAGGTAGTTTTACTTTGCTTCACCCTCTTGCCATGTTTGACAACATTTAATATTGTTTGGTACATAAACAAGATCGAACTAAATCACTTGAATGTGGTGTTTCGTCAATATGCAACCCGTTGCATATTGAGCTCCACCTAATTTGTAGGATTATTTGTGCACTTTGCCATGCCATGCTTCATTAAACTGAACATGCATCATACTTGGTTGTGCATCATGCCATGTTTATGTCATGGTTGTTTACTATGTTGTGTGCTTCTTTCCGGTGTTGCTTCTTCGGGTTGTTTTCCGGTAACGTCGTGATTGTGAGGACCCGTTCGTCTACGTCCGTTTGTCTTCTTCATGGACTCGTTCTTCTTCCTTGCAGGATTTCAGGCAAGATGACCAGACCCTCGAAATCACTTCTATCTTTGCTTGCTAGTTGCTCGCTCTTTCACTAGGCCTATGCTGCGATACCTACCACTTGCTTATCATGCCTCCCATATTGTTGAACCAAGCCTCTAACCCACCTTGTCCTAGAAATCCGTTGTTTGGCTATGTTACCGCTTTGCTCAGCCCCTCTTATAGCATTGTTAGTTGCAGGTGAAGATTGGAGCTTGTTCCATGTTTGGAACATGGATATTTTGTTGGGATATCACAATATATCTTATTTAATTAATGCATCTATATACTTGGTAAATGGTGGAAGGCTCGGCCTTATGCCTGGTGTTTTGTCCCACTCTTGCCGCCCTAGTTTCCGTCATATCGATGTTATGTTCCCGGATTTTGCGTTCCTTACGTGGTTGGGTTATAATGGGAACCCCTTGACAGTTCGCCTTGAATAAAACTCCTCCAGCAAGGCCCAACATTGGTTTTACCATTTGCCACCTAGCCTTTTCCTTTCCCTTGGGTCGGCCAGCCCAAGGGTCATCTTTATTTTAAACCCCCGGGCCAGTGCCCCTCTGAGTGTTGGTCCAACCCAGAGCACCGTGCAGGGCCATCCCTTGGCAACTTGGGTTACGTCGGCTCCTGTACGCTTAGCTTATCCGGTGTGCTCTGAGAACGAGATATGTGCAGCTCCTATCGGGATTTGTCGGCACAGCGGGTGGTCTTGCTGGACTTGTTTTACCATTGTCGAGGATGTCTTGTAGAACCGGGATACCGAGTCTGATCGAAATGTCTCGGGAGGAGGTCTATTCCTTCGTTGATCGTGAGAGCTTGTCATGGGCTAAGTTGGGACACCCCTGTAGGGATTTGAACTTTCGAAAGCCGTGCCCGCGGTTATGGGCAGATGGGAATTTGTTAATGTTCGGTTGTAGATAACTTGAACCTTAACTTAGTTAAAATGAATCAACTGCGTGTGTAACCGTGATGGTCTCTTTCCGGCGGAGTCCGGGAAGTGAACACGGTGTTGGAGTTATGATTGACGTAGGTTGTTCTAGAATCTCTTCTTGATCATACTTTTATCGACCGTGCTTTGCCTTCTCTTCTCGCTCTCATTTGCGTATGTTAGCCACCATATATGCTAGTCGCTTGCTGCAGCTCCACCTCATACCTTTTACCTTACTCATAAGCTTAAATAGTCTTGAGCGCGAGGGTGCGAGATTGCTGAGTCCCTGTGGCTCACAGATACTTCCAAAACCAGCTTGCAGGTGCCGAGGTTACCGTGCAGATGACACAACCAAGCTCAGGAGGAGCTCGATGAAGATCTTGTCCTTTGTGTTGTTTCATTCTAGTTGATCAGTAGTGGAGCCCAGTTGGGGTCGATCGGGGACCTTGTCACTTTTGGGGTTCTTCTTTTATTTTGGTTCTGTAGTCGGACCTTGATTGTATCTGGATGATGTAATGCTTCATTCATGTAATTGTGTGAAGTGGTGATTGTAAGCCAACTATGTATCTTTTTCCCTTATGTATTACACGGGTTGTGTGAAGGTTACCTCACTTGCGACATTGCTTTCAATGCGGTTATGCCTCTAAGTCATGCTTCGACACGTGGGAGATATAGCCGCATCGAGGACGTTACACTTGAGTTCTTCCTCCGGTTCCTTGATCCTTGTCTTTGCCTTCTTCAGGTCTATCATGTCGGCGCACATCTGGTTCTCCTAACGTTGAATGTGCTGGTTTAACTCCTGGATAAAAGCTGCGACTGATCTATCCTTTCTGGTGCTGATCATCTCCCAGTGCTCATCTCGGCGCCCACAAATCTAGTAGATAGTATCCTTGAGATCATTGCGGTAGACTTCTCCAATGCATCCCATGGCAATGTGAGCTGCCATGGTCTTTCCTAGACTCCAAGTTGGTGCATCAAAAGAAAACTCTATGGGCTTGGTGACTGGCATGAACGTCCTTCCTGGAACTTGAACTTGAATCATCCAGCGCTCTTCTTCAGGTAATGTGGCGTTGTAGGTGCCGATGAAGCTTGGTACTCCTATGTTCAGGTATCTAGTGACTTACTTCAAATGACGTCCAAAAGATGTATCTTCATACGGTTGAGTGAACTTGTTCCTTGCATCCACCATCCTAAAAGAGTAGAAAAGATGAGAAGTCGGAAAGAGAAGAGAGTGAGTAGTGATCTAGGTCTTTATCTTAGTGGTCGTGTCCTACAGTCAGCGTGTGCTCTGATACCATCTTGTAGCGACCAGACCTCAAACATCCCAATCTCTATGCCCTGGTGTCATCCCTGGATCAGTAATGCTGACACCACATAGTACTTGAAGGATTTATAAAAGAGTAGCAATCACACACTTATTACATCGAGTGTCTCAATAGATAACTTATTACAAAAAAATATGGCTTAAGGCCATCTAATAACGATAACAGCGGAAGGCTTGGAAGATAAGTGAGTCCATCAACTCCAACGGCATCACTGGGTATAGAACCACGACCTAAAACTCCTTAATCATCGTCTAAAAAGTCTGCAACATTAACGTTGCAGCCCAAAACGGGTCAGCACATGGAATATGCTGGCAAAGTAACACATAGAGAATAATGGAATGAAACAGCTATTCTATATGCATATTTGGCTAGTGGAAGGCTCTATGGTTACAGTTTTGCGTAAAGCCAATTTTTCCCTACTGCAAAGGAATACATTTATTTAACTATCATGGTGGTTGTTAAACATCGAGAATGGTTGATAGCATTCTCAATCCCAATTAAGCATCATCATTAAACAAACCCATCCAAATTAATTTTATAGTAACATGTTGAGATTCACATGATAATCCAGGTACTAGATACTCAAGATGTCCATAATCGGGGACACGGCTAACCATGATTAGTTTATACACTCTGCAGAGGTTTGCGCACTTTTCCCCACAAGTCTCGATCTCCTCCATTGGATTTCTCACACTACATGGTGTTTGAGAAACGGATGACCGAGACATAGTCTTTCAGAAGCGCTAGCACCTTACGATGGGTAGACCGTACCACCTACATCCCCTACATCTGCTAGTCTACCACTGTAAGAGTTCGCACGACTTAGTCAACTATGCTAGAGCCCATAATAGCTTGTGGCTGCACACGGAAGTTTCGAGCATGAACAATCTCATGATCCCTTTGAGCCTGGGTGGCGGTCCGAAAAAAAACAGGCAATCCTGGAATACCCAGGTACCTCAATCCACCCAGATGTGTGTTTAAGTTGGCACCATAAATAAATCATTAATTCACAATCTTACATTTGTCATGGATACACTGACCCAATCCATGTCTACTAGCATAGCATGTCATAATAAGCAAACGTAGAAGTAACTCCCAAAGGTTTGATAATAAACAGGTAATAGGTACTACCTCAACTACTTCCCAAATCCACAATTTTTATTTAGATTGTCACATCCCTAGCTTCTGGTGTTGCCTAGTGTTTGCATCTTGCTTGCATCATGTTTAAATTTCTGAAACTTGAATTGAGGATTGTTGAAACCTCAGAAACCTGATTAAAAGAAGGGAAAGCACCCTTTAAATAGCATTCTGTGAATCCAAAATGTCCTAAAAATAGTTTTGTGAATTTTGGCAAGAGTTATATATCAAACCAAAATTCTGGAACATTTTTAAGGAATTATTTGGTCTCTGAATTTAAATCAATAATGTATTTGAATTTGGGGATATATTCATAATATATAATGAATATATTTTCAAATGCTTTGAAATGTTTTATGTACTTTTGGAATAGTCCAGAGAGGTAACATAAAATATCTCAGAGTGTTTTGGCACTGTTTTGAATTCATTTTTTAATTTTGAATTAGTGGAAAAATGTATAAATAAAAACAAAACAAAATAGAGATAAAATTAGAAAAGGAAGAGGACTTACCAGGTCCTTACCTGGAGGCCCATCCCACCAAGGGCAGCGAGGTCTTCTTCCTCCTTCCAGGAGGAGAAGCAGCTGTGTGCGGCGTGCACAGCCACCCGTGGCCACCTCCTGCCTCCTTGCTGGCCTCCCCGGCGCCTCAGAGACGCCACACAGCACCTTGGCTCCCTCCCTCACCCCCCCCCCATCTCTCTGGTGCCTCTCTCCCTCTCTAGCACTGCTCCACGCGCAGCCCGAGCACCACCGAGAGCACGCCGCAGCCGTACGCGTAGCCACCATCGATGAACCACCGCCCCGGCGTATTTCTAAGCTCCACCAACGAGTGCTATTTCACCAGGTCAAAGATCAGGACCTCGGACGCCCTCAAGCGACACCATCGGGCTCGCCTTCATCGCCTCTGCCCGCTGCTCGCCATCGTGGATTTGCAGCCTCTAGTGCGTCCCCGCCCTTGCCGTTGGGTCCGTCCGAAGCGCTATGAGCTCCTGCTCCTCCCTATATGCTCGCCCCCTCTGTTCCCATCCTCTAGCCGTCGTTCCACAAGTGCCCAAAGCTCGCCGCCGATGGCCATGTTGCCGTCGTGGCTACAGACGCCGTAGCTTTCCCCTGAGCACGTCATCGTGCTCGTGCTGGTCCCAGGAGGCCGTAGATCCCCTTAGTTGGCCTCGTCGTACCCTGCAGCCGCGCGCCCACATCAATCCGAGCTCCGGCCGCCACCTTGCTCGTCGCCGGTGTCTCTGCAGGCCACCGCATCTCCGACCGCCTCCACCGTTGGATGCGCCACCCTGCTAGCTCCCCGTAGATGCTTCCCGCGTGCCAAACTAGCCCCTGTAGCAAAATCCCGAAGCCCTCCACCGCGTTTTGGTTGCCGCCGGCGGAACTCCGGTGAAGCCAACATGGCGCTGTCATTAGCCACTAATGACCCCACTAAACTAACCCCTAGGCCACTGACTCATGGGCCCCATGCCCTAATTAACATAGATTACATTTTCTATTTAGTTTTAACTAACCTCAGTGGGCCCACGTGTCAGCTTTGACCAAGCTGACGTGGATGTTGACTGGGCCCACATGTCTGTGACCCTAACCGGCCCTAAGACACTGACTATTGGGTCCCATGCGTCAGGTTTGACCTAGGTCAACCCAGTTAACCTGCTGACGCAATGCTATTGTCATGCTGACGCAGTAATGGTTTCTGGATTTAAAATAATTCAGAAAATTCCAGAAATTTAGCAAAACTTCTAAAAATCATAGAAAATCAAGCGTAGCTCCAAATGAAATAAATTATATATGAAAAATTATCAGAAAAATTCAAGGAATCCATCTGTACCATTTTCATGCATGTTAGAACAACTTAAGGCCACTGTTTAGGACAAATCAAATGAATGGTATTTAAATAACCACATGTGGAGTTTGAATTTTAACTTTGGGTTCAAACCAACTTCATTTAATTATCTTGCTAGTTGCATTAGCTCAATCAACAACATATTGCCATGTCATTGTCATGCATCATGTTGTGCATTGCATTGATTGTGTTCCTTCTCAGTTGCCGGTGGTTGTCCCCTCTCGATAGACGTTGTACCGACGCTGTGATTGTTGACACTGATGAAGACCCAATGATATCTTCAGAAGTGCCAGGCAAGCAAAAACCCCTTGTTCATTCCGATACAATCCCACCCTCTCGCTCCTGCTCTCTTTTACTGCATTAGGACAACAACGATTCAACTGTTACATGTTGCGGTAGTTGAACCCCTTTCCTCTGCATGACCTGTCATTGCCACGGTAAATAGATGAAACCCACTAGAATGAGTAGGAGTTGTTTGAGCCCTGATGTGCCTACTCATTCATGCTTGTTTGTCATGCCTGCTATTGCATAGAGTCGTGTCAGGTCTGGTTCATCAGGGATAATCGGAGGTGTGTAAACATTCCTACGGTGTGTGAGCTAAGTGTGTGAACACGATTTGGTAAAGGTAGCGGTGAGAGGCCATGTAGGAGTACATGGTGGGTTGTCTCACTGAAACCATCCTCAGGAACTGAGTTCTGTGTTTGTGATCCATGAAACAGCTACTACCACACATTGGGCCCTGAAATATGACCTCGCTCGACTTATTGACCCCTCTCGTCCTCTGTCCAGGAGTTGCAACTAGTTTCTGGTGTTTGTAGGTTATGTGTTGGCGGCCGTGTGTAGCGCTCACCCTAGGGGTGGGCTATGATGTGGTAGATACACTGTGGCCGGGTATGCCGGGCGCCCGTTTGGTGTCTTGGGACCCTGTACACATCGTTTGGGGCCGTTGAGGACACCCAGGCCGGATTTCCTTGTGGATGGAACCCGAATAGGTGATAAACCTGGACTAGAGACTTGTGTGGTTAGTCAGGTCATGGTCTACACCCACGTCAGCTTTCGCTTGAAGTCAGCCGAGCACATGTCCTGTGCAGACGCTAAGTGGTGGAAACATGTGTGATGAAGTACACCCCTGCAGGGTTATAAATGATCTATTCGAATAGCCATGTCTGCGGTGAAGGACTTCTGGGTTGCCTATAAAATTCATAGAAAAGTGAAAATGGATACTCTAAAACTCGCAAGATAAGTGTGAGTGCTATGGATGGCCTGCTCGTAGGGAGACGAGAGCGGATCCATAGTGGTGTATTGAATGGTGAACATGTGGACTCGTGTGCGCCACCTCAGAAGAGATTCTTCCAGTCGTAGTTCAGGTTAGCCACTGAGTCAAAGCTGGCCTGCTGCAGTCAAACTCCACCACCCCCCCTTGTTGATACCGATGCATATGTAGCTAGTTCTGATGTAAGTCTTGCTGAGTACCTTTTTACTCACATTTGCTTAATTTATGTTTTGCAGAGAGACTTCAATCTCGCTAGTACTACCGTGTGGACTTCGACGTTTAACTTGATACCTCAGCTACGATCCTGTGTCCTCGGCAGGATCTGGTAGATAGTTAGGCTTCTCAGCCTTTTTCATTTGTATATGTCTGTACTCAGACATGTTAAGCTTCCGCATGTGTTTGACTTGTATGCTCTAAATGTTGGGTCATGAGACCCATGTTTGTATTACCTCGCTCCTGGGAGCCTAATGAATAAATACTCTGAGTCATAGAGTCTTGTTGTGATGCCATGTTGTATTGCACATATTGATCATATTGTGTGTATGATTGAAATGCTTGGTATGTGTGTGATCCAACAACCTAGTGGTTTATCCTTGGTAGCCTCTCTTATGGGGAAATGTCGTCTTGTGCTTCCATGAGCCATAGTAGTCCGCTACAGCCCGGTTCACCGGAGTCCTGCTAGCCCAGCACTACTGCTCCGGAACACTTGACTGGCCGGCATGTGATTCACTTCGTTCCTGTGTCTGTCCCTTTGTGGAAATGTCATGCGGTGACCTTCGGAGTCCTGTTAGCCCGGTGCTACAGCCTGGATTCGCACGCTGCTGACCGACATGCTCGATGTTGATTCATGTATGCCTGTCCCTGTAAGTTAGTGCCACTTTGGGTTCACGACTAGTCATGTCGGCCCGGGTTCTCTGTCATATGGATGCTAGCGACATTATCATATACGTGAGCCAAAAGGCGCAAACGGTCCCGGGCCATGGTAACGCGACACCCGTGGGAATACCGTGCGTGAGGCCGCAAAGTGATATGAGGTGTTACCGGCTAGATCGATGTGACTTGGAATCGGGGTCCTGACAGCTTTGGTATCAGAGCCTGACTACCTATAGGATTACCAAGCCAAACTGGTCGAAGTTGAGTCTAGAAATGCTTTAGTTATGTAAGGGAATTGATTGTGGAAGGGAACGTAAGGCTCTGTTTACTCCTTTACCCTATGCCTTCTGATCTGAGTCAACCTCTTCTTTTCTACGAGGATTAAGAACTAGGCCTTGTCATCTATCTATCAGGATGATGTGTTACTAATCCATAGACTTATCGAATTGATAGTTTCAAGCCTCAGTTCAGTTCCTACTACTTCCATATGTTCATAGCTGGCCTCAGAACCATGATATTGTGTTGTTGAGTGGTTATGCCACCATTTTGAAGGATGTCTCAAATCTTTTGAGCATTTACAGCCGTTATGATGTCCGAGTCATCCCAGGTTTCTAGATAATCTGATGCATTTGCAATCCTTTCTTTCCGTTCCCGATGTCCTTTATGGTTAGAATAAGCACACTAACCGGTGCATTGAGGTAATTTATTGTCTTGACATATATGCCGGAGCTATTATTATGACCGTAGGTGTTCTAGGGAGTCACCTAGTAATATAGCAATGCTTTGTATCCCCAGTGTGATGATTCTGGCCATCATTCTTGAAAGCATCCCGTGATGCCATTTAGTAGTAGATATTCTATTCTTGGGTTTTTGAACCCGAGATTCACCCTACTTCATGTCGTTAGTATTTGCTAGTTCCCTTAAGATATTGGTAACCTTTGCGATAGTTCTCGAGGTCCATGGTATTTCCTTCTTCCAAATACCATGAACCATTAAGGCAGAAGTTCTTTGAACCAAAAGATCACTATTAGAGTACTCCTGAGGAGTTCTCCATTCATAATTGTGATTCTGCCAGTTCTACCTTTCTGCATGGGTTATCCGGAAGAAAAATGTTGAACTCGTTCGACATACTAACCCATGAATCCACAACTCAAAATGTTATATGCTCCTTGAGTTGTCCATTCTCAGCTATATTCCGACCATCATCTATAAATTGATATTCAGGAATAGTTGTGCATTCGTGTTCATCGATGCCTATTATTCTTGTGGTCCGTCAAGCCATTCCATTTCAGAATGACTAGGAGAAACAAACTCCAGTACCTCATCCATATCCAGGATTGGGTCAAAGTAGTTGTATTCCGCAAATCAAAATGCCAATCCAGCTTTTGTTCTGTTCTACCTGGGAGTATTACCCCTTTTATGTCAGGACTGTCATGAGAATTGCACCACCTCTTATGAATTCTTGATGCAGTAATACTTCTTGCCATCATCGTCCATTCCTCAGTTCCGTGTTATTATAACCGGAATGCCGACAAGTGAACCATGATGTGTGAAAGAAATATTCCTAGCAACTTCGTTGCTTGGTAGTTAATGGACAATACTCTCATTCTTACGTGCTGATAATTAAATCACCATCCTAAGATTGATCGTGCTACCCAGTCCATATTTCCGGGTGCACTCATCGACCAATGAGTTAGGACTATGATAATCCCTCGCTCCTTGATCATATCATCTTGCCCTAAAAAGCAAGATTGTTCTCGAGCTTAATAACATATCGGTGGTTCGTGATTTTCCGAATATCTTCTTGGAGGTATCACCCGGCTGTCACCTGATCGCTATGTTGAGTCCGTGATCAAGTTGGTTTCTTGTAGCCACCCTCTTCTCCAGGAATCTGTGTTGGATACCCCTGAGCTAGTTGGTTAAGCTTAACCACAACTTGGAGAGTTGGAAGATAAAAGCTTGTCCTACCACACTCATCCCTAAGGGATATCTTGTATCTGTGTTGAAGAAAGATAATATCTTCATCGATTGATCCACGTGATCAATTGTCGGCCCTATTGCCTTATCAATTCCTTGATTTGAGTGTGGGCTATCGTCAAATCAAATCAGAACCAACAATGTTCGTAATGTTGTCTTACTCCTGGTTGATCCCTCGAGCATACACCATTACATCTCTTGGTCTGACCAATGCTATCACCGTGTTCACATGATGGTGGAAGTCCAGTGATATGGAGATTTCAATGAGTTGCTGTTGAGCCCATCAGCAGCATTTTGTCTCCCCCATGATTCATGTTGAACATTACACTAGTGTTGGAAACTTTATAAGCATTGCCCTCATGTCCGGATCATGAAGCATATGTCCGGTTGAAAGATGCGACTTCCTCTAATTCATGTGCATCTGATGTAAGTTGCCGCCGTGAATTCGAGAAAGTTTGTTTTTGCTTCCTCTGGAATCATCCCAAGTCAGTCATGCATGTGCGAAGTATTCTATGGTCTGATAGACTGATCATCCACATTCTATACGTATCCCTAGCACACCAAGCCACTGATTGATTTGTTCAAGGAGAAGAAGTTTCTTCTTAAGAGTTAGACCTACGCAAGGACTTCGATATCCTCGTTGATGGTTCCCCCTGAACTCGGAAGTGTTTCATTTTAAGACTACCAGGTGACCATGCTTGTCTAGGACAGCGTGTTCACATGCTTGTAGCAGAACCAGCTCATGTTTTGGAGCTTACTACCGTAGTTCATTCCCCCGAGAATCTCGCAACATCGTCTCATCGATTTGTGTTGCAAACCTTCATTTTCCTTTCTAGACTCGATGAGTCTGGAATATCCTGACACCAACCAGATCTGAATCTCAGCAGATATGAGGTTGGAGCATTTTCCAAGAACTATAATATTGGTCTCTCGATAACCGGTAAAGTGGATGTCATGTCCAACACATCCAGCCAGAAGACCTATTATTGTAGTATCTCGATTGAAGAAAGTTGGCCACCTTCCCATGAGGATTTCGTAGGATTTACCTCCGTAGTTAATCCTTACGGATTCTTGTGCTCCCGAAGTCTGATCTTTTACTTGATGTTCTATATATCAAACCATATCTATGAATGGGATACACTAGCACATCAAGGAGAACATTAGAAGCAGAGTGCGATATGTCTCTTGGTCGATCATCCAGATTTTGTTCCCTTGGCCTCGCTAAGGTGAAATCTGAGAAAGTGTTATCTTCCTTTGCATCTGCATCACCCATCACCATTCATCATGGTGGTATGTTGTGTTGCCAGGATCCTTGACACGGATATTGGTAAAACCTTGATGAATATGGAGATGTTCAAGTTCTTGAGGGCACGCGCAAGCACCAGGTTTTACCGTTGACGTTAACTGGGATTTGCTTCCAGTTTCCTCGGTTATGCTATAACGTTTTCAAACAGTGGACTCACTCTCGACTGTTGAGTTCTTCCCCAGTTACCAGAATCATTCCCAACATTTGCATTTTGTTCCCAGCTTGCACCTCAGTAGTTGTTGTTCAGGATCATCTTCAAAAGTGGACTTGCCATGGGTCCCATCCATTTCCAATGATAAGCAAAAATCATCCATTGCGTTGTCTTCAACAAGATAGTCCACATCATCCATTCTAGTCCGAGTATGTCATTCTTTCGAACTCCTTCAAATGATCGATTGTGATTGCCTTAGGCTGGTATAAAGAGTTTCAATGATCTCTGAATCAAAAGTAATTCTTTTTGCCACTTAAGGGAATAATTCTACGGGTCACCTTCTCCGAGGTATCAAGTTACGAAATCATGGCAAATATCTCCTTGCTACTTTGAAATTCATGCTCCATCTTATTCGAGTATGGAATGGTTGCCTACCTAGTGAACCTTCGCCAACCGTTTCACTCCATCCCTTTAGGTGTATGCTTCGTGTCTCAGCTCGAGAGATGTTACTATGTCTCATTCCATGAGTTGATCTTGTGATCATTAAGATGATCCTAAGTTGCTCGAATCTCTGGAAGGTCGATTCTTCTTAAATTCTCCCTTTCCACTCATTGTCATGTTGGATGTAGTTCTCAAAGCAAGACGTCGAGATTAAGGTGATGCAATGAATCAACATCCTCGAGAAAGACATCTGGATCGTGAAGATTGTGATAGCTTGTGTCCCTCTGCCTTCTTACCTCACGACTTGAATCTCGGGACTAGATTCTTGTTTAGTAGGGGTGAGCTGTCACATTCCTAGCTTCTGGTGTTGCCTAGTGTTTGCATCTTCCTTGCATCATGTTTAAATTTCTGAAACTTGAATTGAGGATTGTTGAAACCTCAGAAATCTGATTAAAAGAAGGGCAAGCACCCTTTAAATAGCATTCTGTGAATCCAAAATGCCCTAAAAATAGTTTTGTGAATTTTGGCAGGAGTTATATATCAAACCAAAATTCTAGAACATTTTTAAGGAATTATTTGGTCTCTGAATTTAAATCAATAATCTATTTGAATTTGGGGATATATTCATAATATATAATGAATATATTTTCAAATGCTTTGAAATGTTTTATGTACTTTTGGAATAGTCCAGAGAGGTAACATAAAATATCTCAGAGTGTTTTGGCATTGTTTTGAATTCATTTTTGAATTTTGAATCAGTGGCAAAATGTATAAATAAAAACAAAACAAAACAGAGATAAAATTAGAAAAGGCAGAGGACTTACCAGGTCCTTACCTAGAGGCCCAGCCCACCAAGGGCAGCGATGTCTTCTTCCTCCTGCCAGGAGGAGAAGCAGCTGCATGCGGCGTGCACAGCCATCCGTGGCCACCTCCTACCTCCCTGCTGGCCTCCCCGGCGCCTCAGAGACGCCACGCAGCACCCTGGCTCCCTCCCTCACTCCCCCCCCCCATCTCTCTGGTGCCTCTCTCCCTCTCTAGCCCTGCTCCACGCGCAGCCCGAGCACCACCAAGAGCATGTCGCAGCCGTACGCGTAGCCACCATCGATGAACCACTACCCCGGCGTATTCCAAAGCTCTTCCAACGAGTACTACTTCACCAGGTCAAAGATCAAGACCTCGGATGCCCTCAAGCGACGCCATCGGGCTCGCCTTCATCGCCTCTGCCCGCTGCTCGCCATCGTGGATTCGCGGCCTCCAGTGCGTCCCCGCCCTTGCCGCTGGCTCCGTCCGAAGCGCTGTGAGCTCCTGCTCCTCCTTATATGCTCGCCCCCTCCGTTCCCATCCTCTATCCGTCGTTCCACAAGTGCCCGAAGCTCGCCGTGGATGGCCATGTCCCGTCGTGGCTACAGACGCCGTAGCTTTCCCCTGAGCACGTCATCGTGCTCGTGCTGGTCCCAGGAGGCCGTAGATCCCCTTAGTTGGCCTCGTCGTACCCTGCAGCCGCGCGCCCACATCAATCCGAGCTCCGGCCGCCACCTTGCTCGTCGCCGGTGTCTCTGCAGGCCACCGCATCTCCGACCGCCTCCACCGTTGGATGCGCCACCCTGCTAGCTCCCCGTAGATGCTTCCCGCGTGCCAAACTAGCCCCTGTAGCAAAATCCCGAAGCCCTCCACCGCGTTTTGGTTGCCGCCGGCGGAACTCCGGTGAAGCCAACATGGCGCTGTCATTAGCCACTAATGACCCCACTAAACTAACCCCTAGGCCACTGACTCATGGGCCCCATGCCCTAATTAACATAGATTACATTTTCTATTTAGTTTTAACTAACCTCAGTGGGCCCACGTGTCAGCTTTGACCAAGCTGAAGTGGATGTTGACTGGGCCCACATGTCTGTGACCCTAACCAGCCCTAAGACACTGACTATTGGGTCCCATGCGTCAGGTTTGACCTGGGTCAACCCAGTTGACCTGCTGACGCAATGCTATTGTCATGCTGATGCAGTAATGGTTTCTGGATTTAAAATAATTCAGAAAATTCCAGAAATTTAGCAAAACTTCTAAAAATCATAGAAAATCAAGCGTAGCACCAAATGAAATAAATTATATATGAAAAATTATTAGAAAAATTCAAGGAATCCATCTGTACCATTTTCATGCATGTTAGAACAACTTAAGGCCATTGTTTAGGACAAATCAAATGAATGGTATTTAAATAACCACATGTGGAGTTTGAATTTGAACTTTGGGTTCAAACCAACTTCATTTAATTCTCTTGCTAGTTGCATTAGCTCAATCAACAACATATTGCCATGTCATTGTCATGCATCATGTTGTGCATTGCATTGATTGTGTTCCTTCTCTGTTGCCGGTGGTTGTCCCCTCTTGATAGACATTGTACCGACGTTGTGATCGTTGACACTGATGAAGACCAATGATATCTTCAGAAGTGCCAGGCAAGCAAAAACCCCTTGTTCATTCCGATACAATCCCACTCTCTTGCTCCTGCTCTCTTTTACTGCATTAGGACAACAATGATTCAACTGTTACATGTTGCAGTAGTTGAACCCCTTTCCTCTGCATGACCTGTCATTGCCACCGTAAATAGATGAAACCCACTAGCATGAGTAGGAGTTGTTTGAGCCCTGATGTTCCTACTCATTCATGCTTGTTTGTCATGCCTGCTATTGCATAGAGTCGTGTCAGGTCTAGTTCATCGGGGATGAATCGAAGGAGTGTAAACATGTCCTACGGTGTGTGAGCTAAGTGTGTGAACACGATTTGGTAAAGGTAGCGGGGAGAGGCCATGTAGGAGTACATGGTGGGTTGTCTCACTGAAACCGTCCTCAGGAACTGAGTTCTGTGTTTGTGATCCATGAAGCATCTACTACCACACATTGGGCCCTGAAATATGACCCCGCTCGACTTATTGTCCCCTCTCGTCCTCTGTCCAGGAGTTGCAACTAGTTTCTGGTGTTTGTAGGTTATGTGTTGGCGGCCGTGCGTAGCGCTGACCCTAGGGGTGGGCTATGATGCGGTAGATACACTATGGCCGGGTATGCCGGGCGCCCGTTTGGTATCTCGGGACCCTGTACACATTGTTTGGGGCCGTTGAGGACACCACTACAGGATTTCCTTGCGGATGGAACCCGAATAGGCGATAAACCTGGACTAGAGACTTGTGTGGTTAGTCAGGTCGTGGTCTACACCCACGTCGGCTTTCGCTTGAAGTCTACCGAGCACATGTCGTGTGCAGACGCTAAGTGGTGGAAACATGTGTGACGAAGTACACCCCTGCAGGGTTATAAATGATCTATTCGAATAGCCGTGTCCGCGGTGAAGGACTTCTGGGTTGCCTATAACATTTCATAGACAAGTGAAAATGGATACTCTAAAACTCGCAAGATAAGTGTGAGTGCTATGGATGGCCTGCTCGTAGGGAGACGAGAGCGGATCCATAGTGGTGTATTGAATGGTGAACATGTGGACTCGTGTGCGCCACCTCAAAAGAGTTGCTTGCAGTCGTAGTTCAGGTTAGCCACTGAGTCAAAGCTGGCTTGCTGCAGTCAAACTCCACCCCCCCCCCTTGTTGATACCGATGCATATGTAGCTAGTTCTGATATAAGTCTTGCTGAGTACCTTTGTACTCACGTTTGCTTAATTTATGTCTTGTAGAGAGACTTCAGTCTTGCTAGTACTACCGTGTGGACTTTGACGTTTAACTTGATACCTCAGCTACGATCTTGTGTCCTCGGCGGGATCTGGTAGATAGTCAGGCTTCTCAGCCTTTTTCATTTGTAGATGTCTGTACTCAGACATGTTAAGCTTCCGCATGTGCTTGACTTTTATGCTCTGAATGTTTGGTCATGAGACCCATGTTTGTATTACCTCGCTCCTCAGAGCCTAATGAATAAATACTCTTGAGTCGTAGAGTCTTGTTGTGATGCCATGTTGTATTGCACATATTGATCATATTGTGTGTATGATTGAAATGCTTGGTATGTGTGGGATCCGACAACCTAGTGGTTTATCCTTGGTAGCCTCTCTTATGGGGAAATGTAGTCTTGTGCTTCCATGAGCCATAGTAGTCCGCTACAGCCCGGTTCACCGGAGTCCTGCTAGCCCAGCACTACTGCTTCGGAACACTTGACTGGCCGGCATGTGATTCACTTCGTTCCTGTGTCTGTCCCTTAGGGGAAATGTCATGCGGTGATCTTCGGAGTCCTGTTAGCCCAGTGCTACAGCCCAGATTCGCACGCTGCTGACCGACATGCTCAATGTTGATTCATGTATGACTGTCCTCGTAAGTTAGTGCCACTTTGGGTTCACGACTAGTCATATCGGCCCGGGTTCTCTGCCATATGTATGCTATCGACAATATCATATACGTGAGCCAAAAGGCGCAAACAATCCCGGGCCATGGTAAGGCGACACCCGTGGGAATACCATGCGTGAGGCCGCAAAGTGATATGAGGTGTTACCGGCTAGATCGATGTGACTTGGAATCGGGGTCCTGACATAGATCCTCATCATGCAATGTGTGGGGATTGATCTAATGCAATAAAACTGGGTAGTATGAGGTATGATCAAAGTGTTACTTTCCTTGCTGATGATCCACGAAACCTAGCGATTCAAAGTAGCAAGCGGCGCACTCCGGGTACTCTATCGCAAACAAGAAAGCACACAATAAGTACTCAAGTAATGCACGAGTAAAACTCAAATAAGAGATCTAACCAGAAAGTTCAACTTAAGAACTATGGTTGGCAAAAAGAATCAAATCGAACGAAGCAACGAAAGACAAACGGTAAAAGAAACAGGCTTCATTTACTATTCTGGATCTAAGGCAATTTTTGCAGTGGCAAAAACTTGTTTGAGTTGGTTAAACGGAAAGAGAGTTTCGAGACGAAACTCCAGGCGCTTGAATCGCCTGATTCCGATAAACGAGCGACAAGTTAGACTAAAACGAAAATCGGATCAGAGATCGCGATCAGAAAAATCACGGATTTAATCCGAGAAAAAGATAAACGACGAACGTTCGTTAAAAGGAACGAACGGGAGAACGCTCACTATTTAAATAAACCGGAAAAACCGATCTATTTAAAAAAACGAAACAAAAAAACGAACAAAACCGTCGGATAAACCGAACGGTTTTTCGAAAAAAACCGGAGGCGAAAAATACCTCCGGCAACTCCGGTGGCAGCGGCGGCGGCGGGGTGCGGCGGCGGCTCGGGCCGGCTAGGGTTAGGGTTTGGTGGGGCGGCGGCTTGGGCTTCGGCTGGGTGGGGGCGCGGCTTAAAAGAGGCCCAGCCAGGAGAGTCCTGGTCGGTTACGGCCCAAAGTCGGTTTGGACGTTTTTTTTAAATAATTACGCTCGGAAAAAAACAAAAGGACTACTAAACGGACTCCAAAAATCCCGAAATAAATTTTCCCCAGCTTCTAAAATCAGGCCGCACAAGATGAACATTTATTTGGGACCTAAATGCAATTTTGAAAAACGCGCATTTTTCCTAAATTCAAATAAAATAGCAAATAAAACAAGTAAAATCTTATTTGATTTTTTATTAAATCCTCAATATTTCTTTACTTTGGGAAAGTCATTTTATTCCCTCTCTCATAATTTTTATAATAGAAATAATTGAAGATAAAATAAATAAAATCAAATGGTCCTATATTCAAAATTTGAGACAACTCAAATATGAAAATAACGAAATCCCCAACTCTCTCCGAGGGTCCTTGAGTTGCGTGAAATTTCTTGGATCAACCAAAATGCAATAAATATGATATGCAATGATGATATAGTGTATAACATTCCAAATTGAAAATTTGGGATGTTACACCCACCTCGACGCCCTCCGTGTCGTCGTCGCCGCCGCCTTCGACCTCGTCATCTTAGGAGAGCGCGATAACTTCGCTGCCTTCCTCGCCTTCTTCGACCTCGTCATTGGAGGAGAGCGCGATAACCTCGCCGCCCTCCGTGCTGGCCAAGATCACCCGCTCCGCCTCCACGAGCTCTGTGTGCTGTCGGAGGAGCTCTTGCATGTAGTCCTCATCGGCGGCCTTGGCCTCGAGGCACTCCCACCCCTCGCGGTCCTCCCGTGCCATAGCCGAGCTCACCACCCTGGCTCCAGCGGAACAAGGTCGACCAGACGTGTGCAAAAGAGGAAACTGAGCCTAGCCGTCGCGCCGTGGTAGCGGACCTGCTAGCGGTCGTACTCCATTGCCGCGAGCTCGGTCGTGTGGAATCTACTGATCCACCGACGGGTGTGGGTCATCTATAATCTTGGCAACCCACGTCCCCCACCGCTGCTGCTGGACCCCGAGGTAGGACCTCGTTGGCTGCCAGGTCCGAGGGAGGACGGGGAAGTCCTGGAACCAGCGTAGGGGTGCGGCAGAGGGCAATCAAGGGACCGGCGACGGCGGATCGGGCCCGCAGAGGACGACGGGGACACCTCGGCGGCCACCTCACCAGCGTCGAGCTAAAAGGCCGCGATAAACGTCTTTTTGGCTATGGGCTACTCGAGCTCCCCGGCATACAGGCAGAGGTTGAGGATGGAAGCGCCGGCGATTGCGGTGACCTACCAATGGTTTCGAGTGGGGGGAGATTGTGTTTGAGGAAATACTGCGACAACTGAATATTTTACTAGGCGGGAGTAACAAGGGAGGGCTACCGAAAATTTAGATCATGCGCGAGCGGATATTTTTGAGATTGCGAGGGATGCAAAGGTGGGAGTAAAATGCCGGGGCTACTAAAAATTTGAATCAAGGGACTGAAGCAGAGCGGGAGTTTTTGGGGAGCGAGCTAGTGTGCTTGACAGCCGGCTATGGACTGTAGCCGACACACCTTCTCGCATAAGCCATAGGCTTACTATACACCAATGGTGCTCCAAGATATTTTGTACTACATCTCACACGGTTGGTGATAATAAACTACGTGGGATCTACTTGATTTGAATTACATAATGAGGTCACAGCGGCAATGGACGCTGTTTGAATTACTAGACCTTTTATTTACAGTGAACATGCAACTATATGTGTGTCGTAAAAGAATTGGAATTATTCAGGGTTCGTTTAGACATTTTATACATTTCAGGTGCACAATTCAAAATTAAACTACTGTCACATGCTCCGGTGCATATAAATTGGTTGAAAAATCAAATTTGTGTCCTTCAGTGCATGGTTAGCTCCCATGCAAGAAACGGGAATCATGAAACTTGGCTTGGTATCATGGAGCGGCATCAACATGTCGTTGTAAAATATTTGTCCCATTTGGAGCAGGTTTTGGTACAAGCTTCTCACAGACTAGAGCTTCTCACAACAAGCGTGATGGTTTCGATATGGAACGTCTCACCTTTGGGGACGAAACGGTATCCATTGCCTCTTATTGCTTTCAAACTTTTTTCTCATGTCAACGTAGAACAAAAGGAGTGTTGTGTCAATTTTTGTGATTTTTCGGGGTTCGTTTGGACTTTTTTATGCATTAACTGAGTTTTCAATGCATTTATGTGCATAATTCAAATATGAACTACATGCACATGCTCCATTGCATATAAACTGGTTGAAAAAAATCAATTATGTGTCCTTGGGTGCATGCTTAGGTCCCATGCAAGAAATGGGAATGAATTTCAAACACCGGGGCACCGTTGATTGCCGCCAAAACGTTGAGATGCATGGTTTTTAAATTCTAGTAGATCGAAAACTCATCTGAAATTCATGAAACTTGGCATGCTCTCATGGAGCGACATCAATATGTCGTGGTAAAAAAATTGTCCCATTTGGGCTGGTTTGGGTATGTGTTTCTCACAGACCAAAGCTTCTTACAACAAGCATTATGGTTTCGATAGGGAACATCCCACCTTTGGGGACGAAACGATGTCCATTGCCTCTTATTGCTTTTAAATTTTTTCTCGTGTCAACATAGAACAACAGGAGTGTTGTGTCAATTTTTGTGATTTTTTGGGGTTCGTTTGGATATTTTTATGCATTAACTGAGTTATCACTGCATTTATGTGCATAATTCAATTTCGAACTACATGCACATGCTCCAGTGCATATAAGTTGGTTGAAAAATCAAATATGTGTCCTTGGGTGCATGCTTAGGTCCCATGCAAGAAATGGGAATGAATTTCAAACACCAGGGCACCGTTGATTGTCGGAAAAACGTTGAGATACTTTGTTTTTAAATTCTAGTAAATCTAAAGCTCATCTGAAATTCATGAAACTTGGCATGCTATCATGGAATGGCACCCGACATGTTGTGGTATTTTTCGTGTCCATTTTGAGACAAGGCACACTCGAATAACAGCCAACAAAGGCATTTTGAAAAAATAGCCACCACTTTAATATCTCAAATGGTTGTATAATTCAAATCGTGTGCGTTCTGTTAACCATTCACGTGACACCATGTGTCTTCGTTTTATTGGCTATAGGAGGTGCCGGGCGGACAACTGCTTTACCTTGACTGAACGGGAGGCGTGCGAGCGGAGTCCGGTGTGCAGGCTGACCGAGAGGCGTGCACGCTGTCCTCCAATGCGCAGGCTCACCGGGAAGTGTGTGAGTTGTACGCTGCGCAGGCTCACCGAGGAGCGAGCCCTTTGACTTCCATGGCCGCCCAACTTCCTCTCCATTAATGGCACCCGAGCTGCTGTTTAATACAGGCGGCCTTACTGTTCGCCTCCCATTCCCCTCGCTCCCGTAGACCTCCACCAACGCCATGGCGCAGAATGATCATCTGCCACTAGTCTTCAAGTTTGGTGAAATCGACTCCGATCCATAGGAGATAGAAAATAAGGAGGAATGGGGCCTCATGGACATGGCCCAGAACGAGTTGCTGTGGCGGTTGCTGCACCTGCTCCCATCCCAGCTCCCATCCCCACGACCGCGCCAGCGACCATCCCCGTAGCATTGACGGGCTGGTCACCGAGCACTATCGGAGAGCTGGAAGCCGCGGGCGTCAGCGAGGTCTCTGTGGACCCGTGCGAGCTCGTTTACATGCCAGTGCCAGCGCCCTTGCCCGTGCCCGTGCGCGCCCCTCCACCCACTGTGGCGCTGGCCCCGTGCGTTTGGCTCCACCCGCCGCGCCCGTGCCCCTGCCCATGCGCGCCCTCCACCCGTCGTGCCGCCGGTCCCCATGCGTTTTGCTGCACCCACCGCGCCCGTGCTCGTGTCTATCCGTGTGCCCCCTTAAGCGGCATGGGATGCTGCCGTCAACCGCTAGCTCTAAGCGGCGCCAGTTGTCGTCCTGCCGCACCCCTCCCGTCGATTGCGTGATGACATGATGTTTGATTTACAAGTGCAGAACATTTTGTGCTACCTTGAAGACTTCGAAAACGGCATCGAGGAGGACGACAACGACAACGACGGTGCGGCACACCACCTCAGCCACCGCCGGAAATAGTTCTTTTGGGGGTTTAATACTGTATCTCGAATTCTTGATCATATGAATACAAATTCCCAGTGTGACGGAATGAAAGATATGGTTTGAACGAACATGTGTTTTCTCTCTCTTAATGTACAGACTTATCAAATGATTTTCTTTTGAAAAAACCTCAATGGTTTTCAAATATAAAACACTCATCGCAAACATTTTAGTTAGAACACCCGTATGCAAACCGACAGCTTCCCCAGGAAGCCAAGGGAAAATGTGCCGAGCAAGATTTCTGCATCCTATCAACGCAAATGGTTGTTTTGCATGGCCCATGTGCAACCACTTAGAAACAATGGGGTAAGATTTGCATTGTTCATTTTTGGTATGTTGCCATTTGTCAAACTGGAAAGATTGACATTTGTGTACTTAGTAACATTGCCATTTGTCAACCTTGTAACACTGCGATTTGTCAAAATATGCAGCTAAAAATCACTAGCACTATATAATTTTTGCGAGTAAAATCATTAGCACTGTTCATATGGACACCACTAGCAGGCGTGAGTTGATGGACGCATATGCAAATGTACCATTGATTACATACAAAAAGTCATCAACCCAGAACAACAAAGAGGATACACGTTGGATTATAGATCATTTCCAACACAACATTCTAGTAAAGTAAAGTTTTTCTCACACAACAAATAACAAAGCGGTTAAATGAACTTCAGCTCAACCACTCATCGGTATTGGAAACACTTGCTTTGAACCAGAAGTGATTCTCTAGGAAGGGCTAGCTACTGTCAATCTCAAGACCAACGCAGCACTGATCATCCAGGCTGAAGCGGCCTATGTCAAGACCCATATTGGGATCGTAGGGAATCATAGCAATGTCCGAGGTATAGATACATTTGCTTCTAATAAATGGTAGGAACATTATGTCAACATCAGCTGGATCTCCTTCCACCATCATTGGATAGTTTTATCCAAGGAAGAGCGAGTTTCCTCCAACACTTTCAATACTGAACCAGGGAGAAGGTGTTGGCGCTAGTACACTAGTATCCATCCCGAATACCCTGCGACGGATGTTGGAATAGGTTCGGAGAGTGCGGCCATGCGAGACAACATCAGCTTACTTAGTAACATCAGTAGTGCCCTATATTGTAGCGACCCGACCTCAGACAGTCAAGTCTCTATGCTTAAGTGTCATCTCTGGACCGGTATGCTGACACACACAGTACTCGAGGATTTACAACAGAGGTAAATCACATGTATAAAGTAACGTAAATACTATTACCTCAATCCATATAGCGGAAGTAACAAAGGTTGTGGATTCCCATCAACACCAATGGCAAAGCTGAGTGTAGAAATCGTAACCCTAACGTATCACTTACTCGTCGTAAGAATCCTGCAACATGAGACGTTGCAGCCACAAATGGTTAGTACACCGTCGTCGCTGCCCGGGACTACTCCAAGAGGTCGAGTCCCCCTCCTTAAATAGCATCGCCCGCAACCCCCCTCGCTGCAGCGCCGCCACCCAAGTCGCGCCGCCGCCGCAAACCCCGCCGCCTCGCGCCGCCCGCCGCCACCGCTGCTGCTGCCGAGCCGCGCCGCCGCAAACCCCGCGCTTCGCCTCGCCGCCCGCGTAAGCCCGCCGGAGCTGCCGCCGTTCTCCAGATCTCGCCGGAATCCGACACCCATTTTTTTTGGTTTAGGTAAACCGATCGGTTTTTTTAGAAACCCTAGATGCGTTGTTTTTATTTTGTTCGGTTCGGTTTTCTCAGTTTAGTTATTTAACGAACATTCGTCCGTTCGTTCGTTTTAACGAACCCTATTCTTCAGTTAACCATAGACAGCGAACGTTCGTTTGTTAGCCTATTCGTCTCGTTTTATTTTCCAGGGTTTTTCCGTGATTATTTTCGATCACGATTTCTGCCCTGATCTTCGTTTTAGTTTATCTTTTTGCTCGTTTATCCAAATCAGGTGAAACAAGCGCCTAGATTTTCGACTCGAAGCCCTCTTTCTGTTTAACCAACTTGAACAAGATTTTGGTACAGTAAAATTTGAGTTCAGTCCAAATTAGTAAACGGATCTTGTTTCTTTCGTAGTTTAAGTTTCGTTGCTCCGTTTGATTTGATTCTTTTTGCAAACCAGAGTTCTTCAGTTGAACTTTCTGGTTAGATCTTCTTATTTGAGTTTTACCCGTGCATCTTTGCTTGATTTCTTATGTATTCTATTGTTTGTTGCGATAGAATTCCCGGTGTGAGAAGCGTGGTACTACGAGTCTTTAGGATTTGCAGATCATCAGCAAGGTAAGTAACACATTGATCATACCCCTTTATTACCCAGTTTTTATGCATTAGTTACAATCCTCACTCATTGCATGAGTAGGATCTCTTAATGTGTGGGTTTTGGGATGTAGTGGATGAGGTAGAACCTATTGCCTGTTTTATCATCAAACCCTTGGGAGTTACTTATACGCTATGCTTATATTGCCATGCTATGCTCGTGGATGTCGATTGGGTTTGAGTGTATCCATGATAGATGTGAGTTGTTAATTAATGGTTCAACTTAGGGTGGAAACTTTAATACACATCTGGGTGGATTGCTTGTGGGCACCTGGAGAATATAGTGTTGTCCTAGGATATCCCGGAGTACCTATGTGATCATCGTACAGTCCGCCACCCAGGCTCAAAGGGATCATAATATTATTCATGCTAGAAACTTCCGTGTGCAGTCACAAGCTATTATGGGGTCTAGCATAGTTGAGTAGGTTGCATGACCTCTTTCAGTTGTGGGCTAGCAGATGTATGGGAATGTAGGTGTAACTTTCCACCCAGAGTAAAGAGTTAATGTTTCTGAAAGACTATGCCTTGGTCATCCGTTTCTCAAACACCATGTAGTGCGAGAAATCCAACGGAGGAGATCGAGTCTTGTGGGGAAAAGTGTGCAAACCTCTGCAGAGTGTACAAACTAATCATGCTTAGACGTGTCCCTGGTTATGGACATCTTGAGTATCTGGTACTTGAATTATTGATTTGATCTCGTCACTATAAAATTAATTTGTTGGGTTGTAAATGATTACTTTAATTGGGATTGAGTTGGAGAAACCTTCTCAATGATGTTTCAACTACCATGATAGTTAAATAAAATATATTCCTTTGTTGCAGGGAAAAATTGGCTTTTCGCAAAACATTATAACCATAGAGCCTCCACCAGCCATATATGCATGTAGTGCTAGCATTTATCTATTCATTGCTCTACTGTGTCATATTGCCAGCATATTCCATGTGTTGACCCATTTCGGGCTGCAACATATCATGTTGCAGACTTTTTAGACGAGGAGTAAGCTGCGCTAGGTCGTTTGTCATGCACTCAGCTATGCCGTTGGACTTGGACTCACTTTATCTTCCAAGCCTTCCGTTGTTATTTTATTTAGATGACCTTAAGCCACATTTATTGTAATAAGTTCTCTCTTGAGAAATTTGATGTATTAAGTGTGTGATTGCTACTCTGTTATAAATCCATTCAAGTATTGTCTGTGTCAGCATTACCGATCCAGGGATGACACTGAATCACAGAGACTTGACTATCTGAGGTCGGGTCGCTACATATATACAGACAAGAAGAGTATATGGGTCCTGCTCATCCTCATGCTCGTGATCATAAGCATCATCATCTCCCTTGGTTATAAATTTTTTCAAGTATAGGTGGTGGAATGTTCATAGGACCTTGGAAACACAAGAAGGTTAATTAATTAGTAAAGGGAAACTAGCTAACCCGCATGCGTGTGGATGAAACAATTGTAATTATGGTGCAAGACAAACATACCGAGTGCATGATGATTCCATACAAAAACAGTGCCACGAGTGGTGGCAACAAACACAAGACCCTCGTATTTAATTGCATCATAGTACTCATCGTACGAAAATTGATATTTGAGCAATATCCATCGAGGCGTGGAAGTAAGGAAGGCAACAAGCTTGTCGAAGATAGCAACAACTTCATAGTTCGTGTAATCCCAAGAGTAGTTGGGAACTCGACAAATTGCTATCTTCCGTAGACGATGGTCAGAATGATCGTATTTGGACTCACGTAGATCATCTGTGTGCTCAACCTCTTGGCAGTATGAGATTTTTGGAAGTGGAACCCGGTGACGAGTGTACACATTCACAAGTTCCCACTCGCAGTTGTACCCAATATAAACAACCCAATCTTAATTAGCGCCTGCCCAAGCCTTGCCCTCAAGCGATGGCATCTTAACATCACATGTATCATTATCAAGCGGCATCAACTTGCACAAGGCAAGGCTTCCCTCATCCTCGCGCCAGTCAGCAGGGTCACGACGAAGAAGAGAGGGGAGATCAAACCGCCCCTAGACCCTTGGGTTGCTTGTAATGATGACATCGCACCGATTAATGAGTTCCTCCACCACGTCATCTTTCAGATCGGGGGAAGAATAACGGGTTCATTTCCAGCAAGTTCCATCCATGGAGAAGATGATCAAACAATGGCAGAAGGAAGGGTGAAGGCAAATGGAGGGAGGAAGAGCGTGCAACGGCAGTTCCAAATAGATAGGGAAAGGTGAAGAGCCGGTGGACAGTTGCCATGGTACAAGAAGAGGCGAGTGGTTAGCGAATGGTTGCCATAGAGGTCACACACTGACGACAAGGCCGAGTGAAACGCATGCCGTATATCGCACACATCTTGATATGGCTGAACGTTTCTTTTGTGTTGCCTAATCACAAACAGTTCATTCGAGTGAACCGCATGTTGTACATCGCACACACCTTAATCTGGCTGACTGTTTCTGTTCCCTTGTGTCAACGCAAATATTTCATCCGAGTGAACCGCATGTCGTATATCGCACACACCTTAATTTGGCTGACCATTTCTTTTGTGTTGCCTAATCACAAATAGTTCATCTGAGTGAACCATATGTTGTATATCGCACACACCTCCATCTGACTGCCTGTTTCTTTGTTCATCCTCATCACAAATAGTTAATTGAACTGAACTGTATGCCCTGCATCACACACACAACTAAAATATGAAATGATTTCATGCATCCATCATCAGAAATGTTTTGCACCATTTTTGATGGTTTTTTACACCACCCTTTGCGATTATTGCATCACACATAGTGTCGTTGAAGGGTCTGTGATCATAGTGTCACGTTAGCAGCAACCTGTAGTAGTGCATGCATGCACACACACACACACACCTCCCCCTCTCCATCAAATCAGGCATTCTTTATCTCTCACGTGCACGCGCAACGGTCAATGTTCCTCTATGTGTCTGTATATATAGCTAGGTCTTTAACAGTTTTACAGACAAACCAATCAGTCTATATATCTAGTGAGGTCTCACCCTATTTCCCATGTCCACATCGATCAATCTATACCTCTCTATATAGGATTACATAGCTAATACACCCACATTAGTTATATATCCAACATCCCCCTCTCATCATCCATGGCTTCTGCTTCATCTCTTAGACGCGCGCATAGTGGCAAAGACAAGGGCAGCAAGGGCCCTGCCCCACTCTAACATCACCATATATCGAGGCCAATAAGAATGTGATCATTAGACAATTGCTAGTAAAATGGTTTAAGTTGATGAATTGGCCCTCCTCGTAAAGTATTAGCAATGCTTGGCCCCCTAGCTCATTTATTTTTCATGGCTCCGCCACAGCGCGCAACAGTGCACGTTCTCGCCTCCTCTCTTTAAATATCAATCTCGCACTTGTGCACTCCTTCTTAGTCTCCCTCCACTTGGCCCCTCGCACCATCTTCTAGCCCCCACCGGATTTTGCCACATGTACAATCTAGCAGACTCCATGGTTGAACTTAAGCATAATGCACAAACCTCAAAACACAAGTGCTTCTCCTTTGTTCTAGAATCTTCCGTATCATAACTACCCAAACTTTTTTCTAGTTGAATTGCCATTATTTGTTTTTTACTTTATACTTTACAATGCACAATTCCATGAATCATAAAATAGATTAAGGGCTTCTTGATTCAAAGGATTCTCAAAGGTATTTTGGAGGATTCTAATCCTTAGGAAGTTTTCTATCTTGATTGTTTGATTCGTAGGATTGTAAACCATAGGAATTTTTCCATAGGATTCATTTGCACAAGATTTCATAGGAAACATCCCATCCACTCAAACCTCTTTGAAAGAATCCTGCGTTTTTCTATGCACAATCAAACACTCATGCAATACTGTAGGATTCAGGACAACATTCCACTCTAATCCCATGTTTTTCCTATTCAAGCGTTTTGGAAATCCTACGAATCAAAGAGGCCCTAGCTTTTTTATAAAAACTAATTGATTTTGAATGAGAAGAACTATAAGAATTAAACGAACGTCTACACCAGGCATATATGACTCAAAACTTACATGCTATAGTGTGGCATTTATTCATAATTTGGTGCAATGCACGTGTACCTTACTAGTACTTCGAGTATGTGCAAAACACATAAATTAGAATTCCAATGGCACGCTACACAGTGTCTCTCTTACAGTTCATGAAGCCACGTGGCACATGTGGAGGCGTTGTCGTGACCTCCTTGTGTGGCTTGATCACAATGACGTGCTGCTGGTTCCACAAGAATGTACTCGTCCAATATGAGGCACACTAGTGGTACATGCATGAAGCGAAGATGTGCACGCACGTCACGCGCGCACTCATTCCCTCGCACGCACATGCGGGTACACAGGGGGCCGCATTTTTGTACGAAGATCCACCCCTTGCGATAATTTGACGCATGTAAAGTCCTTCACTTAATTGATGGTCAATTAACACAACCCATGCAAAATGAGTGGATGTGAGGGAGGAAGAAAGACATTACTACTCCACTACGTGCGTGCGAGTAGTTAAATCATGGGTTGCTACTTCCGTTGGTCTCCTCTGTATTTTGTGCAAAATTTTGACCATATTTGTAAGTAACATAATATTTATGCATGTCATAAAAAGTGGCACAAAAAAGGGGGGCAATAAACCAGGACGCAAGCAGCATGATCAATTTTTGCCAGGCTTACTGTTGGTGGCCTTTGTATTTAAATATGGACAGAGTGTAGTAGTACTATCTTTATCTTAGCCTCGTAGGGCTCTCCCAGTGCCTAGGCTCGCCACCCCGCCTCACCCACCGGATCCCGCCATGGATAATCCCTTATATCCTAGGATCCCGCAGGCTACCCTCTCGTTGCGGCCCGCAGCACTGCCGCCTTTGAGCAAAACCCACATTTGTTTTAGAGGGTATCCATTGCTCTGGAATCACTGATCGGTGGCGCTAGAGGACATGCCAGGGCTGCGTTTCAGGTGGTGGGCAGCAAGGGCAAATCGGATCGAGGAAGCGTCGCATCAATTGGAGAGAAGTTCCAAGGAGATGCGCCTGGAACACCACAAGGCGGAGGCGCAAGTCGATCTCAGGGGAGATATGCTGAGGGATGTCAGCATCTGGCAGTGTCGCGTTGATTTCAAGCTAGGGCTAATGGCAGAGATCATATTCACGGAGTCGACTGCGGAGGAAAGAACGCGCATGCCTGCGCAATGGCATGAGCAGCCGGTGCAACTATTCAAATGGGCGGTGGGAGAAGCCAAATCCCGGGACCAGTTGAAGTGGTGGCGCTAGGCATGCATCGTAGGCGAGGTGACCTCCCCTCCTTCCCTACCAGCGATGCAGTGACCTAGTAGTCGGTTGCTACTGCAATGAACTTGCAACGCCATGTCGGTTTGCAACCTTGACAATCACTCCATCTATATGTACTATATTCTTGTGAAAATACTTGGTCGTTTGGAAAAAGATGGTAATTGATTTATCACTAGTTTTAGAATGCTTGGTCGTGACAATCAACTGAAGCACAACCAGAATTCTCCATCGCGTAATACTTTACGGTCGGTCACACCAATAGACGGTGGGTCGAACCTGCATCTCACCGAAGGGACACACATCGGCTAGGTCTGACATGTACGACCAGTTACATCACTGACTTGTGTGGCCGCATTTGAGCAGTGTAGTACTCCCTCTATCTTAGTTTACATGTCTTGCACGTGTACGTAGGTAATTAATTTACCAACTTAATAAGAGGCATACATTACGAAAAATATATCATTACAAACTTCAAATACTCTATTTTTTAATGATATATTTTATGTTAAACAATTTATTTTATATAAGTTACATTTGTCGGATTTTGGGTTCCGGCAAAACCCTTGATGTTCGAACATCGGGGTGCGCATGAAGATCTCTCCCCCCTCTAGCTCGCACACACCACGATCTCATGGCCTAGCTCGACAAACCAAAGAACATGAGACACAAGAGTTTATACTGGTTCGGGCCACCGATGTGGTGTAATACCCTACTCCAGTGTGGTGTGGTTGATTGCCTCTTGGGCTGATGATGAACAGTTACAAGGGAAGAACAGCCTCCTAAGGAGAGGTGCTCTTGTGCTTGGTGAGTGTGGTGGCTTTGGTGGAATGTATCTGGTCCGAGATGAGGCTCTATCATCCCTCTCTACGGTGGTGGCTAGTCCTATATGTAGAGGCCCGGGACCTCTTCCCAAATATTTGGCAGGAAGGGATCCCAGAACGACCAATTTGAAGGGGACAGCTAGTACAAGCTATCCTGACAAAAGGTGGTCTTCGCTTGCCAAAGGCTCTGGTGGTGACTTCGTCTTGGGCTCCATGGTCACCTCCGTCCTGCTGTCCTGCTGGTCCTGGTCTTCTTGCACCGATATGGAAACCTTTGCCTGATGCATCGGGACTCCTCGCCTACACTTGCCTCTTTAGAACCAAAGAGGAAATGAGGACACTTCGCGCGCTGGCGCCCGCCTAGCTCCAGTCATCATGGCTTGCGTCATAGGAACCTCGCAGGTGTCCCTTGCCTTTGTCTCTCCGCCCCTCGCGAGCCAGCCGGGTGAGGCCGCCCCTGAGGCGGTCTTGCGTCGTCCACCTCGCAAGGCTTGGCCCCTCGCGAGGGTCTTGATTGTTTGCTGGTGAAGATGGGCCATACAGGGCCGCTGGTGGAGCCACGCCGCGGGCCGTAGGCAGGCAAGTCTGGGGACCCCCGTTCCCAGAACACCAACAGTAGCCCGCCAAAGGGCAAGTGTGGAGCGCCGCAGGCCCCAACAGCCTGCGGCCACGATTGGTGCATGGCGACTGATTGGACGTGGTTGTCTCCGCTTCCCCACGCTGCCTCGGTAATTGTCCGACTTGATGAGTCTGCGCTGCATGCAGAAAAGAACATTATTACCTTAGATCGTGGAGGTTGGCGGTTGGCCTCCCCTTGGTTATAAATGGGAAGAGGGGGCGGAGCCCCTGTCACCCATCTCTTCCCTTGCTTCTCTTGCTCCTTCTTCTTCCTCGCTTCATCGCTTGTTGCATCGACCATGGTGCCGATACAGTGGTTCTCGGTCGCGGAGAAGGGTAAGACTCCCCTCGACGAGCCCGAGCCACTTCCGCCGAAGAATAGGTTGTCTCATCATCAAGACATCATCGTGAGGCCGGAAGTGTCGCGACCATGGTACGAGCGGCCACCTCCCAGGTATCCGTTGCCCTTGTACGCCCAAGCTGCGGGTTCCGGAGGGAGGGGTGATGAACGCCGCCACCCGCGCCAGGGCCGTGGTCGCCGCGCCGCGGTGACGCACGTCGTCGACCCAGGAGTCCATGTCGTGGACTCTTTGCGCGAATTTGTGCTGTCGGCGGCGATGCCTCCACGCATGTGGATTCTCTTCCCACAGTTCTTATCTGTCGAGATGCCGCCGAGGGCCCCCTTGAGCTTTGGTTGCAGCACGCCGACTGCGACACCCCGGTGACTGGAGCGGAGGATGAAGCCGTCTCCTCTGGGAAGTTCTTCATGACTCGTGGGTTGGGCGAGGTCGCCTGAGTCTGCCGTGCGGAAGGTGCCCTCGCCATCCACTTCAGGTACGATGGCGCCTCCATGATGTTCTTCAAGGTCTTCGACAAGGAAGGCCGCCGCTTGGAGTGCTGTGCTGAAGGGGATCGTTAGGACGGCGCAACGGCCAACGCCGAGCCTGCCGCTGGGCTAGCCAGCAGCTTCTCCAGCGACGGTGGTGACTCCTGGTGGTCTAGCGACTCTCCCAAGCTCGTCGAGACTCCGGAGACAAGCGATGACAGCTACGTGCCCCCAAGCTCTTGCTGGGCCCGGAGCAAGGCTACAGCATCTGACTGTCGCCGTCGCTGATCTGGATGGGGTTGGCGCCGGCCTCCGGAGGCCCACTGTTGATGATGGCGTCGGTGATGTTAGGCGCGAGTAGATAGGAAGTCCCTTCTTTTTGTTCCCTGCGAAGAATTGAAACGGACCCCGTGTGGGTGTGTAAAGGGTCTGCGATATATTTTGTTGATATTATCCTTTATATGAAAATTTGTGAATGCATGTCCTGCTAAGGCTCGATCTCCCCTTTCCAATCCTATGGCATCTTGGTGCTCTATGACGACAGGTCTCGGTCCCCAGGCAGGCTGCAGCCGTCGCTGGTATGCCAGGTCGCGATGCCGTGGTCAAGGCCAGGAGGTGAGCGGCCCGACATCTAGTAAGAGCTATTGAGGCATGATGCTCAAGAAGTCGCCTTTAGCGTGCAAGAAGCTACCTGAGGATGGCAAAGGGAGGCGACGCTGCCGCGGCAGAGCAGCGAAAGGCGAGGATCTTATTCCGTAGCGCTGGGTTGATATAGGCGCGAGACTTATCTTGGCATTCCGGGGCTGGTTCCTCATGTTGCACCAGACTTGTGCGTCGGCCGTTGCTGGGTAGCTAGGTTAGGCCCGTGCAAGCCTCCCCCTCTTCTCCATGCTCTTCTGTGTGCTCTACATCCTCAGATCCCGGCCCTCGAGTGAGCTCAGGCGCCGCTGGTATGCCAGGTCACGATGTCGTGGTCAAGGCCAGGGGGTGAGGGCTGGAGAGCCAGTAAGAGCTCCTGAGTCACGATGCTTAGGAGCCCCCCTTTTAACGGGCAAGCGAATTTCATGGGGAAGAAAGAGATCCTATTGTACCGCCCGCTTTAGTCCTCTGGAGGTTCTTGCAAGTTAGCGCGAGGAAGGGCACAAATTGCCATGATGATCGCCGGTCCACCACTGGTTGCTTCACAAGGAGGTGAAGGCACTGAGGGCCAGGTGAGGTGATGTGCATGGGCGTGCCACGAGCTAGAGCTCGACAACTATGATTTGTTAGTGTTGCCGGGATGGACCCGAGCACAAGTGCAGTGTCAGCAGGAGAGGTTCCCATGACGGGCAATAATCAAGCAGGCAGTGATGACCACATATAGATTATGCACGAGAAGCAAACTAGCTTAAGTAAATGCAACAACAACACATGCCACTGGGTTGGACCCGAGCGGCCTGGGGGTGATGCGGCCTGAGGGGCACCCCCAACATGGTGAACTAAAGATGCAGGTGGATACATGCCGCAAGGACAGATCCACGTGGCCTAGGAATGATGCAGCCTAGGGGGCGCTCTCAGCTAAATAAACTTGGAAAATGTCACCTGGTTTGGTTGTCGAAGGAGTGTTGGGGTAACTGAAGACACATGGCAAGGAAGCCGCTCCTCACGAGCCATCGAGACCGAGAGCCTCGGGAGGCTCTGGAGGCTCAGGAGGCCTCCTGAGGACCGTCTCCATCTCCGCTAGGACTACGTGGTGCCTGGCCTCCTAACCTGCCAGGATGCTCCGCAGATCATGCTGGAAGGCGGCTGCCATGCTCGGTAGGCCGAACAGCATGCGAACGTAGCTGTGAGTTGGACCCTCACACTCGCCAGCATGCGAAGGCCAGAAGCGCTCCAGACATCCGGCCCTGTTGAGCCCGGGATGTCTATGCAGACGCACAACTCTCTAACCTCGCCTGGATGGGGAGCAGCGCTAGGTGGGCGGCGGTCGCCGCATATTGCCCTTGCTTCCTGAAGCTCCTAATTGGTTTTGACGATGAACTCCTGAGCACCGGGCGCTCCTCGCCTGACGTCCTCCTGAGGGAAATGTGCTGCGAAGCATGCCTCCATGTGGTGCCCGAGCGCCTCCCTCATGATGTTGGCCAGGTCTGAGGCCCTCCAGAAGAGAGCCCCCGAGCCCTGCCCAAGGATGGTGTCGAGGGCGCCTCCCTATTCGAGGGAGGGAGGCGCCCCAGTCATGGGCGCAGATCCTGAGGTGGCACCGCTGGAGGTGCCGCTACATTAATTGAGGCCCAGTGCGGAGTAGCTGCTTCTTCTTCTTGGGGTTGGCCTCAGGAGGGAACTACACACCCGCGCTGTTAGGGTCTTTGATTAATGCAGCTTGGAAGGCGCGCTCGAGGGAGCACATCGCGTCTCTTTCTTCAAAGGGGATCGTGATGATTCCTCTGTTGGAAATATGCCCTAGAGGCAATAATAAAAGTATTATTATTATTATATTTCCTTGTTCATGATAATTGTCTTTTATTCATGCTATAACTGTATTATCCGGAAATCATAATACACGTGTGAATACATAGACCACAATATGTCCCTAGTGAGCCTCTAGTTGACTAGCTCGTTGTGATCAACAGATAGTCATGGTTTCCTGGCTATGGACATTGGATGTCGTTGATAATGGGATCACATCATTAGGAGAATGATGTGATGGACAAGACCCAATCCTAAGACTAGCACAAAAGATCGTGTAGTTCATTTGCTAGAGCTTTGCTAATGTCAAGTATCTCTTCCTTCGACCATGAGAGCGTGTAACTCCTGGATACCGTAGGAGTGCTTTGGGTGTATCAAACGTCACAACGTAACTGGGTGACTATAAAGGTGCACTACAGGTATCTCTGAAAGTATCTATTGTTTTATGCGGATCGAGACTGGGATTTGTCACTCCGTGTAAACGGGGAGGTATCTCTGGGCCCACTCGGTAGGACATCATCATATGCACAATGTGACCAAGGAGTTGATCACGGGATGATGTGTTACGGAACGATTAAAGTGACTTGCCGGTAATGAGATTGAACAAGGTATTGGATACCGACGATCGAATCTCGGGCAAGTAACATACCGATAGACAAAGGGAATTGAATATGGGATTGATTAAGTCCTTGATATCGTGGTTCATCTGATGAGATCATCGTGGAACATGTGGGAGCCATCATGGGTATCCAGATCCCGCTGTTGGTTATTGACCGGAGAACGTCTCGGTCATGTCTGCATGTCTCCCGAACCCGTAGGGTCTACACACTTAAGGTTCGATGACGCTAGGGTTATAAAGGAAGTTTGTATGTGGTTACCGAATGTTGTTCGGAGTCCCGGATGAGATCCCGGACGTCACGAGGAGTTCCGGAATGGTCCGGAGGTAAAGATTTATATATGGGAAGTCCTATTTTGGCCACCGGAAAATGTTCGGGATTTTTCGGTATTGTACCGGGAAGGTTCTAGAAGGTTCCGGAGTGGGGCCCACCTGCATGGGGGGACCCACATGAACGTGGGTAGTGGAGGCAAGGCCCCACACCCCTGGTCAAGGCGCACCAAGATCCCCCCTTAGAAGGAATAAGATCATATCCCGAAGGGATAAGATCAAGATCCCTAAAAAGGGGGGATAACAATCGGTGGGGAAGGAAATGATGGGATTTCTTTCCTCCCACCTTGGCCAACGCCCCAATGGACTTGGAGGGCAAGAAACCAGCCCCTCCACCCCTATATATAGTGGGGAGACGCATGGGAGCTTCAGACGAAGTTCTGGCGCAGCCCTCCCCCTCTCCCAAGTCGTCCTCCTCTCCCGTGGTGCTTGGCGAAGCCCTGCAGGATTGCCACGCTCCTCCACCACCACCACGCCGTTGTGCTGCTGCTGGATGGAGTCTTCCTCAACCTCTCCCTCTCTCCTTGCTGGATCAAGGCGTGGGATACGTCACCGGGCTGTACGTGTGTTGAACGCGGAGGTGCCGTGCGTTCGGCACTTGATCATCGGTGATTTGAATCACGACGAGTACGACTTCATCAACCCCGTTCACTTGAACGCTTCCGCTTAGCGATCTACAAGGGTATGTAGATGCACTCTCTTTCTACTCGTTGCTGGTCTGTCCATAGATAGATCTTGGTGACACGTAGGAAAATTTTGAATTTCTGCTACGTTCCCCAACATCCTCCACTTCCCGGCATCTTGACTGCCATGAATTTGGCTAGCGCTGGGTACCTGAGGATGGCATTGTACGGTAGGCGGATGTGGGCGACGTCGAAGTGGATGAGCTCGTTGTGGTAGTTGTCGCGCTGACCGAAGGTGACAGGGAGACGAACTTGCCCTATCGGGGTGGTGGAGCCGTCAATCACTCCTGAGAAAGGCTTGCTGGGGTGGAGCTGATCTTATGGCACTTGAAGGCTGTCGAACGTCTCGACGGATAGGACACTGAGCTCTGCACCGCCGTCGATGAGGGTCTTGGTGACTTGGACATTACTGATGACGTGCGAACAGAGCATCGGGAGAATGCCGGCGGTTGCCGCACATTTGAGCTGGTCCACCGAGCTAAAGGTGATAGCGTACTTGGACCATCTGAGCGGGCGCGTGGCCCTGAGCTTGGGGAGGGATACATTCACCTCGCGAGAGAACTTCTTGATGATGCACTGGAAAGCTGGGGCTTGAGCGCCACCCAAGATGCAGGTGATGGCGCGCGACTCCTGGAAGCCCCCGGCCCCATCGTCCTGCTAGTAGTCGTCGTTCCTCCTCCGTGGCGGCGGCAGCGGAGGGAGACCAGGGTTCCCCTAAGGACGGTCCTCACGAGGTTGATCCCTCCAGGCGCCCTCACGAGGCTGATCCTGCCAGCAGTCCTCGCGAGGCTGGGCATGCAACTCCTGGCATGGCCCACGGTCGTCTGAATGTCCTCCACCTTGTCCACCTCCTCGGCCATACCCCTGGTCATTGCGTTCGGGGCGTCAACTGGAGCGTCCATCTCGAAAAACCCTTAGCTCTTGACAATCGTTGGTTTTATGGCTGCACACGTTGTGGAAATGTATGGCTGCCCTTGGACGACTCGGGGAGGTCTCGGCCGCGCTTAGTGTCTGGTTCTGCCGAGAGTACGGCCACCCCTTTGCGCTTCACGTCCTTGACCTTGGCATTCTTCTCCTCTGGATCCGCAGTAGGGAGCTCGAGGAGGGAGAGGCGCCCCTCCTCAGCTCTTGCGCGCTTGGTTGCTATGTTGAACAGCTCCAAAGTCGTGCATAGCTCCTCATGGATGGCGAGCTCCTCCATCGTGATGTCGCAGACGCCATTGAAAAACGCTGAGATGATGGCCTCGTCCGTCACCTTGGGGATCTTGAGGCGCACGCTGTTAAAGCGTTGGATGTACTTCTGCAGGTTCTTTCCCGGCTGTTGCTTGATGCAGCGCAGGTCACCCGCGGCCGGGGGGCACTCAAGAGTGCCCTGGAAGTTGGCGACGAAGTGGTCGCGCATCTGATCCTAGGAGCAGATCGAGCCCGTGGGTAGGTTCAGGAACCATGAGCGGGCGCCGTCCTTGAGAGCCATGGGAAACTAGTTCGCCATGACCTTTCCGTCACCGTTGGCCGCCTCGATGCTCACCTTGTAGAGCTGCAAGAACTCCGCGGGGTCTGGGGTGCTGTCGTAGCGAGGAGGCAGATGCGGCTTGAACTTTCCCGGCCAGACGACGCTATGCAGCTCGGGAGTGAAGGCGTGGCAGTCTGTCGTGGCCACCGGGGCTCGTCGTGGAGGCGGAGCTTGATCTTGGTGTCCCTGCGCCACCACAACAAGTGGCGCATGGCCCTACCATGGCAAGCGATTCTAACGTGGCAGTGCTGGGAGCGGTGGACCATTTTCTTGCGGACGGGGGACCTCTTGGCAGCTTCTTTCTTCATGCGCGGGCACACGGCGCTGTGGATCACGCGGCTGGACCACACATCTTGGAGTGAGGACGCCGTCTTGACGCGGAGGAGGCGGAGGCGCTCCATGAGACGCACGTCTCAGTGCGAGGGCGCCATCTTGGTGCGGAGGGGGCGGAGGCGCTCCGTGAGCCACATCGCCCGCAGCCGGGGGCGCGCGAGGCAGCGAGAGTGATGGTGCAGGAGAGCCCCCTGCGGCGCTGATGAGCTCAGCGATGCGGTCCAACCAGTCCTCGTAGAGGTCGTCGACCCAGTGGTAGCGCATGAGCTCACGTGCCATGAGCAGCGCGGCCAGCGTGTCGGTGGGTGCGCGACGAGCATGAGACGATGAGCCGACTGGAGTTAGCGACGGGGTGGCAGTGCAGCCATCTCGCAGCACGGAGGGGTGCAGTGAGGAAGCTTGCTGCTTGTTTGCTTCCGGGCTGGTGGCGGCGTTGGCGGCGTGTTACGGAGAATGACGGGGAGGCCCGCCGACAGGGGCTGTCTGAGCGACACGGGTGGCGAGGGCAGCCCGGCGAGAGTCGTCCATGAACTCGGTGGAGTGGTGAAGTGCGCATTGACAAAGGGGAAGGCTTAAGCGCACCCCTACCTGGCGCGCCAAATGTCGGATTTTGGGTTCCGGCAAAACCCTCGAGGTTCGAACACTGGGGTGCGCACGAAGATCTCTCCCCCCTCTAGCTCGCACACACCATGATCTCATGGCCTGGCTCGACAAACCAAAGAACACGAGACCAGAGTTTATACTGGTTCGGGCCACTGATGTGGTGCAATACCCTACTCCAGTGTGGTGTGGTGGATTGCCTCTTGGGATGAGGATGAACAGTTACAAGGGAAGTATAGCCTCCTGAGTTTAGGTGCTCTTGTGCTTGGTGAGTGTGGTGGCTTTGGTGGAATGGATCTGGTCCGAGATGAGGCTCTCTAATCACTCTCTACGGTGGTGGCTAGTCCTATATGTAGAGGCCCGGGTCCTCTTCCCAAATATTAGCGGGAAGGGATCCCACAATGAAAATTTTGAAGGGGGAAGCTAGTACAAGCTATCATGTCAAAAGGTGGTCTTCACCTAACCAAGGCTCTGGTGGTGACGCCGTCTTGGGTTCCACGGTGACCTCCATCCTGTTGTCCTTCTGGTCTTGGTCTTGTTGCACCGATATGGAAACCTTTGCCTGATGACTTGGGACTCCTCGCGTGCACTTGCCTCTTTAGCACCAAAGAGGAAACAAGGAAACTGCACGCTGGCGCCCGCCTGACTCCTGTCGTCATGGCTTGCATCACAGGTACCTCGTGAGGTGTCCCTTTCCCTAGTCTCTCTACCCCTCGCGAGCCAGCCTGGTGAGGCCGTCCCTGAGGATGTCTTGCATCATCCGCCTCGCGAGGCTTGGCCCCTTGCGAGGGTCTTGAGTGTTTGTTGGTGAAGATGGGACGTACAGGGCCGCTGGTGGAGCCACGCCGCGGGCCGCAGGCAGGCATGTCTGGGGACCCTTGGTCCTAGTACGCCGACAACATTGATGACCTAGATACACGTGCAAGCCTTGTAAACTGAGATGGAGGGAGTACCTAAAATTTATGTTCCAGTAAACTAATCAGGAGCCATTTTGGGCCTCGAAACCAAAACCATCAATTAATCTTTACCTTGTTCCCATCACATTCCAAAGTACTAGTGCTACAATTAAATGCAAGCCTACTCACACGTACTGGTACGTACCAAACCTGAACGTGTTCCCACTATGCAAGTTTTAGTACTAGTGCTAGTACTTAGGTTATAAAAAGGGGAACTATGTAACACCTCGAGACCGTTGCACCAGGTGTCTTCCAGTTATTCGCTGTTGTTTCCTTGTCATTCTCTTGCGTGTTGCATCTTGTCATGTCATCATGTGCATTGCATCATCATGTTTTCAAAACTTGCATCCATCCGGGTTCCCCTAGTTCCATCTGTTGTTCGTTCTGATCCCAACCACACTTGAACGTCCGAAATAGTATTTTATAAGTGGCCAAAAAATATTCTTGAAATGGGTTGAAAGCTGGCGTGCGCTCTTAGTAGATAGACCGCCTGTCAATTTTTTTGGCATTCAGAGCTCATTTGATAGCCCAACCGTTAAACATATAGCGACACTATAGTCGGCCATACGACGGATGTTTCCGGTCTCCGAAAGCTATCCCGAACCAGACCCGGGCTGTCACTACCAATGGGTCCGGATCATCTCCGAACATCCGTAAAGCATCTTCGGTTTCTTATTTGGTTTTCCCTATCTCACTAATCTGGAGCCATCCGATGAACGTCGAACGCCCCTAAACCCCCCTTTGTTTTCTGCCCTGCCTATTTAAACAACTACCCCATGCTTAATTTGACCCAACCCTAAAATCCAGGGGATTTTTCCCTGCCGCCACCACACTGACCTCTCTTCCCCGATATACTCGGAGCCACAGCCTACTCCCCTCGATCCACCAACCTCCTCGTTCGTGAATCAAGCTAACCAGCCGCCTCCCAATCGAGCTCTCTCTCGATCTGCTCCTCCCCCGCTTGTCTCCATCGCATGAGCATCGGACCGACACCACCTCACCTCCCTGTCCCCGAGCACCTCAGCCTTCTCTTGCCAGAGCTCGCCGGCGTCGGTGGCAAAAGCAGCAGCGCCCGGGCCCTCCTCCACCTCGCGACCCGTCAACCTCGCTGGCAGGAGCTCTAGCTCCACCACCAGGACCGGCCTCGTCCCACTCATCTTCATCCCTCTCTCTTTCTTCCTCTGGTTTCCTCTCGCACCTGTTGTCTCTCTTCTCCATGAAACTCGCAGGAACTCCATGGTTGTCCCCGAGCCCCAACCATGGACAGCGGCTGCCGGAGCTCTTCTTCCGCATCACCATGCATGCCCGCCGCCGGCGAGAGTCCCAAGCCACCAACGCCATGAACGGAATCCGTCCAGGATCTCGCCGCCGTCCGCTCCTTCCATAAGCCTCCTCACCAGCCCCGAACCCTGCCGTCATGGTCTGTCCGGCGAGCCGCCCGAGCCCTAGGCCGTCCCTCTCCTTCGCCCCACTGCTCCTCCGCCTCAACTCCGGCCGGTCCGGCTCGGTTACCCGCCGCGTTGCCAAGTCCATGGAGCCGCCTTCCCGTGGTCCTTCACCTCGCCTTGTCGTTCGCGGACCGGCGCCGCCGATGGCGACCATGAGGCAGGAGACCTCCATGGGCGGCCGCCCAAGTCCGCCTTCATGTGCCATGTCGCCGCCCTGCGCCTCAAGTTTCCCCTTCTGGAGCCCCGCGCATTACAAACAATAGCAGAGGAGTGCTCGCGTTGACTGCCAGGGTGGCTCGCGTGGGTCCTAGCTCTAGTAACCGTGCCGCGTTGCTCTGTTTATGTCGAGCGAGTTGGAGAATGCTCATGTTGCTTCTGTCGTGTGCCAGGTGGGCCATCGACCGGCCTCTAGCCCAGCTGCCTCTTCCACCGACCTGGGCCTCAGCCCATGGGTGAGCAGCCCCCTCCAGCCCCTCTCCTGTACACATCCGGGCCAGCCAGATTCGTCATGCGTATGTTTTTTAGATATGCGAATTTGCTAATTGATCCAGAGACTGCAGTTTTACAGAAAAACCCTCTAACTTCATGCACATAATAACTCATGAACTATGCATCATTTGTAAAAACTTTATATATGTAAAATTCTTAGAATTTTGTCTAGCTTCATAGTATGCTAATTTCATCTATGTTAAAAAAAATTAAAATGTGTTTTGCATTTATTTTCCATATTGCCATGTTAAAATGATTTAATTCATAACGAAATAACCGTAGCTCCATTATAAATAATCTTTATATGTAAATGGGGTAGAAAAATGCGTAGTTTAAGATGGTGTACTTACTTTGCATGTTTAACAAATCTAAAATATGTTTTAGGACAGAACAGTACCAAATTCAAAATATGCATATGGGGATTTTCCGGACTTGTTGCTTGTTGTTTCGGCTTTATTTAAACTTGCCTAGATAGGTAGTTTTATTATGCTTCACCTGTTGGCATGTTTAATAACATTTAATATTATTGGGTACATAACCGAGAAATAACTAAATAGGTCATGTGGTGTTTCGTCAATATGCAACTCGTTGCATATTGAGCTCCACTTAATTTGTAGTATTGTTTGTGCATATTGCCATACCATGCCTCTTTAAACCGGACATGCATCATCCTTGGTTGTGCATCATGCAATGTTTATGCTTGTGTGTTTACTATGTTGCTTGCTTCTTTCCGGGTTGCTTCTCTCGTTAGCTTCAGTTTCGTCCTGGATTTGTGAGGATCTGTTCGACTACGTCTGTCTGCCTTCTTCATAGACTCGTTCTTCTTCCTTGTGGGATTTCAGGCAAGATGACTATACCCTCGAAATCACTTCTATCTTTGCTTGCTAGTTGTTTGCTCTATCGCTATGTCGCGCTACCTACCACTTGTTATATCATGCCTCCCATATTGCCATGTCAATCCCCTAACCCACCTTCCTAGCAAACCGTTGTTTGGCTATGTTACCGCTTTTGCTCAGCCCCTCCTATAGTGTTGCTAGTTTCAGGTGAAGTTGAAGTCTGTTCCATGTTGGAACATGGATATGTTGGGATATCAGAATATCTCTTATTTTAATTAATGCATCTATATACTTGGAAAGGGTGGAAGCCTCGGACTTATGCCTGGTGTTTTGTTCCACTCTTGCCACCCTAGTTTCCGTCATACCGGTGTTATGTTCCTTGATTTTGTGTTCCTTATGCGGTTGGGTGTTATGGGAACCCTTTGACAGTTTGCTTTGAATAAAACTCCTCCATCAAGGCCCAACCTTGGTTTTACATTTGCCTAACAACCTATACCTTTCCCTTGGGAGTAATTAACCCGATGGTCATCTTTATTTTAACCCCCTGGACCAGTGCTTCTCTAAGTGTTGGTCTGAACTAGAGCCCTTCCAGCGCCACCTCGAGGAAACTTGAGGGCTGGTTATTGTTGTACGGATTGCTCATCTGGTGTTGCCCTGAGAATGAGATATGTGCATATCCTATTGGGATTGTCGGCCCATCGAGCGGCTTTGTTGGTCTTGTTTTACCATTGTTGGTCTTGTTTTACCATTGTGGAATATCCTTAGTTGACCATGAGAGCTTGTGATGGGCTAAGTTGGGACACCCCTGCAGGGTATAAACTTTCGAGAGCCGTGCCCGCGGTTATGTGGCAGATGAGAATTTATTAATATCCGGTTGTAGAGAACTTGACACTTGACTTAATTAAAATGCATCAACCGTGTGTGTAGCCGTGATGGTCTCTTTACGGCGGAGTCCGAGAAGTGAACATGATTCTTGTGTTATGGTTGTGCGTAAGTAGTTTCAGGATCACTTCTTGATCATTTCTAGCTTCACGACCATTGTGTTGCTTCTCTTCTCACTCTTATTTGCATAAGTTAGCCACCATATTGGCTTAGTGCTTGCTGCAGCTCCACCTCACTACCCTATACTACCCATAAGCTTAAATAGTATTGATCTCGCAGGTGTGAGATTGTTGAATCCTCGTGACTCACAGATACTTCCAAAACAGTTGCAGGTGCCGATGACACCATGCAAGTGATGCAACCGAGCTCAAGTGAGAGCTTGATGAAGATGTTGATCGTTGTTATGTTTCGTTTCCTATTGATTAGTAGTTGAGCCCAGTTGGGACGATCGGGGATCTAGCATTTGGGGTTGTCTTCTTTTATTTTGGTTCCGTAGACATACCTTGATTGTATTTTGGATGATGTATGTTTAACTTGTTATTTGTGTGAAGTGGCGATTGTAAGCCAACTCTTTATCCCTTTCTTATTCAATACATGGGATTGTGAAGATTACCCCACTTGCGATTATACTACCATGCGACTATGCCTCTAAGTCGTGCCCCGATACGTGGGAGATATATCCGCATTGTGGGTGTTACAAGTTGGTAACAAGAGCCATCCCCGACTTAGGAGCCCCCTTCTTGATCGAATCACTGACGTTGTTGAGTCTAGAACAAAATGTTTTGAGTCTTAGGATTATATATATTGGAGAGTAGGATTCTTTTTACTCCTCAGTGCCTTTGTCTCTCTGGTGAGGCCTCTTGACGTAGAAGTTTTGACTTTCCTCTCCTCAAATTTCACAAAACAAAAATTTAGGATCACACGGGTATCTTGGAATCGTTCCGATAGTCTTGTGACGAGAACATTGTTCTTGGTGCCTCCTGGCTTTTAGGGGTTGTGGCAGTGTCCCAGGGAGTTGAGCTCCGAGGTGTTGTTGTCACAATTTTATCATTGCAGTTCTGGAATACCTGAGTTTCGCCGACATCGAAAATCTCTTTTATGCAGTTGTTGGTGAGATAACCTCGACGCCACCCAGTACTGGGGCGGGAGTTCGGGAGTATTGCCATAACTCGTATAACGAATGCTTTTCGAAGGTAGAGGTACACAATATCCGAAGGTTTCTTGGTTATGTGTTGAAGGATGGGTACAACTAGATGTAGGGATTGTTAGTTTCGGTGAGATATTATGCTTCCCCTGTATCCCAAACACCTGATTGCATAACCAGAAAGTTTTGGGAGTTTATAGGTGGGAATTCAGGTATCACGTAGGATATCCTTTCAACAGACACATCATACGATATAGGGTCTATCATATGTTTGTTCCGGCTTATTCTGCAAGCCAATCCTTTGTTTGTGTTTTAGTTTGTGGTATTCGAGTTGCTTCAGTGTCAAGTGTTGATTCCATACCTTTTCTAAGCGGGGTTCTCATATTTCTATGGGAGTGCTAATCCTTTTAGAACATCAAGATGGTCATGCCAATTCTTTCCAACCAGCGTGTTTCTCTTCAAGTGAGTCCGATCATTTCAACATTCACGAGATCAAATTTCAGTTCTTCTCAATTGTGTTCGTTTCATCCGTCCCAAGATGCCTTTTGTTTTCCTGCCCTCCCACCCTTTTACTTCAAGGAATCAGATTTCTTAATCAACTATCCATTTTATTCATGTGAAGTCTCTTCATCCTTTTCTTTCAAGTTTCAATCCGGTGAATTATCGTGGAGATGCTAAGGAAGTTCCAAGTTCATCATTCTTCGTTTGCTTTCTTCTCTGGTGGATCCAATTCAATCTTTCAGTGTTGATCATATTCCTTTCCTTGTTTTAAATGCTTTCTCATTCCGGTGCACCTCTTAATTATTCACTTCTCGCTATTCACTTGTTCTGGAGTGCTGAAGATATCTCGGAAGGCTCATCTTTTCATTCAAGATCGGTTCATCCTATTTTGAGGTTGTTATCTCATTCAAGCCATTTAATTCAATGAGTGCAATCTCTCTTTTAAATAGTTCAATGGTGTTTCTCTTGAGTGGGCCCTAACCCATAGGTCTTCTCCCAGGATCTTACCCGACTCGTCTAATTTTCCCGGAGCCCATCATCTCAGAATTATTCATTCCAGCTCTCATCTCTCGTTCTCCAAATCTTATCGGTGCATCATTCAAATATTCTCTAATCAGTTCGTGATCTCTTTGTTCTCTTGTATCAAATTCTCTCAAGTATCTTCTTTCATTTTCTAATTATCCCTGGTGTTTCTTTATCTTTTCTTCATTCATTTTCAATTCTTACGGTGGTTCGTTCAAGAGTTCTCTTCCTTGGTTATCATATCAATTCATTCGTTGTTTCCAAATCCTACCGGTGGTTCATTGAAGACCTTCCCAAGTTGCACTATTTCTCTCTTCAATCTTTTCAAGAAGAATAAGTAGTATGCCAAATCCGTTGCTTGTCATCAAGTTAAGTTGATGAAGGATAAACATACAGTAAATCTTATTCTTGTTTTCTTTGAGGTGATTCTATTATTTTCTTCCGGAGTTCATTCATGATATCAATTTGTCGGTGCTAAGTTGTTCACCTTTCTTTTCCGGAGTTCCATGTTTTCGGGGATGTCTCTTCACGAAGATCCATCTAAATCATTGCAAGGCTTCATCTTATTCTTTTCAAGCTTCCTTTCTTTGCGACCAGCTTGTTATCTATTCGGAGTTCTTCTTGGAGCTTTTTCATGGTGGTTCCTTAATGATTAATTCATTTTCGAAGTGTTCTTCAAGATTCTTGTTAGAGGAGCTCAAGTATTCTTCATCATGCATTTTGAAATGCAATTCTTTCTACATTATCTTTTGAGGTGGTGTTATGTCATTTTTGTCAATTTCCATTCTTGTTTCACGATTCACATGTTGTCAAGAATGAGGTATTTTAAACCCATCATTTACAATTCATTCATGAGATCCTTTGCAACCCATCAATCTCTTCATTGGAGTTATCTTGGGCTATATTTCACCTAATGCTTTCGCTAAGGATTGTTGCTAATTATGGTGCTTATAAATGACCCAAGTTCATCATTTATCCTCCTGGTGAAATAAGTTTCTCGTCTCCTTGTTCATATCAATCCAATCTATTGTTTCCGTTAGTGGCAGAATTTCACCTCATAGTTTTGAGATGTTTTCCATAAGCCCACTACAAGCTTATTCATTTCATTGTTGGTTTTTTTCCAACAACTCCTTTTTTAACCTTCTCGGAAGGCTGCTTTCCTCATTCATTTGTGGAAGAAGTTGTCATTTTCTTCTCCGTCCCTTTATCCCAACAATCTAGCTTCTATTCTTTTGTTCCGAAGGCATTGTGATGTTGCACGCATCGACCCATCATCCCATTTTTGTAAAGATCATGTTCTTTCCTTTGCTTATACATTCAACCGGAGTGTCAGGTCCTCCATTCAAGTCCTCTCATCTTGTCAAGTTCATGTTCAATTCCTTCCATTTACAGTCTGAGTGCTGTCCAAATTATATCATTCTTATTCCTTCTCTATCTTGTTTTAACTGGAGTGTTATGTCATCTCTTCAATTCTTTTCATCTTATCAAGTTTTCTTCTCTTTTCTACCGGAGTGCTATCCAAATTCTGGGATTCGTGCTCCTTGGCTATCTCATTACACCGGTGTGGTCATATTCTTTTGGTTTGTGAAGCTCTTATTTCATGACTTTCAACCTACAAGGTTCTAGTAATGTTCCTTGTTCCTCTGTCCTAACGGAGTGTTCTCAACTTTGTTCTTCTTCGTTGTATTCTTTCATTCAATTGGTTCAACCTCGCAAGGTTCTTTGGTTTCACTCATTTGTCAAAGAAGCAACTTAGTTTTACCTCTTCTCTTCCTCTTCCGTTCACCTCCGGTGCAATCCTAGATATCGGGACGAGATCCTCTTGTAGTGGTGGAGTGTTGTAACGCCCTGAGACCGTTGCGCCAGGTGTCTTCTAGTTATTCACTGTTGTTGCCTTGTCATTTGCTTACGTGATGCATCTTGTCATGTCATCATGTGCATTGCATCATCATGTTTTCAAAACTTGCATCCGTCCGGGTTCCTCCAGTTTCGTATGTTGTCCGTTCTGAGCCCAACCACACTTGCATACACCCGCGGCACATCCGAAATAGTATTTTATAAGTGGCCGGAAAATATTCTCAAAATGGGTTGAAAGTTGGCGTGCGGTCTTATTATAGTGTAGATAGACCGCCTGTCAATTTTCGTCGCATTCATATTTCATTTGATAGCCCAACCGTTAAACATATAGTGTCACTATAGTCAGCCATACGTCAGACGCTTCCGGTCTCCGAAAGCTGTCCCGGACCCGACCCGGGCTGTCACTACCGATAGGTCTAGATCATCTCCGAACATCGATAAAGAATCTTCGGTTTCTTATTTGGTTTTCCCTATCCCATTAATCTGGAGCCATCCGATGAACATCGGACGCCCCTAAAGCCCCTCTATTTTCTACCCTGCCTATTTAAACAACTACCCCATGCCTAATTTGACCCAACCCTAATATCTAGGGGATTTGTCCCTGCCGCCACCACCGCACTCACATCTCTTCCTCAGGATCTTCCCCGATCCACTCGCAGCCACATCCTACTCCCCTCGATCCACCAACCTCCTTGTTCGTGAATCAAGCCAACCAGTCACCTCCCAATCGAGCTCTCACTCGATCTGCTCCTCCCCCGCTTGCCTCCATCGCCTGAGCATCAGACCAACACCACCTCACCTCCCTGTCCCCTAGCGCCTCGGCCTTCTCCTGCCAGAGCTCGCCGCCGTCGGTGGCAAAAGCAGCAGTGTCCGGGCCCTCCTCCACCTCGCGACCCGCCGACCTCGCTGGCAGGAGCTCCAACTCCACCACCAGGACCGGCCTCGTCCCACTCATCTCCATCCATCTCTCTCTCTTCCTCTAGTTTCCTCTCTCACCTGCTGGCTCTCTTCTTGATGGAACTCGCAGGAACTCCATGGCCGTCCCCAAGCTCCAACCATGGACAGGGGCTGCCGGAGCTCTTCTTCCCCATCACCGCGCGTGCCCGCCGCCGGCGGGAGTCCCAAGCCACCAACACCATGAACGGAATCCGTCCAGGATCTCGCAGCAGTCCGCTCCTTCCATAAGCCTCCTCACCAGCGCCGAACCCCGCCGTCATCATCTGTCCGGCGAGCCGCCCAAGCCCCAGGCCGTCCCTCTCCTTCGCTCCACTGCTCCTCCGCCTCAACTCCGGCCAGTCCGGCTCGGTTCCCGGCTGCCTCGCCAAGTCCATGGAGCTTCCTTCCTGTGCTCCTTCACATCGCCATGTCGTTCAAGGACTGGCGTCGCCACAGGTGATCATGAGGCAAGAGACCGCCATGGGCGGCCGTCCAAGTCCGCCTTTCGTGCCATGTCGCCACCCTGCACCTCAAGTTTCCCCTGCAGGAGCCCCGCGCATGGCCCTATTCCTTTTCCTAGAACGAGACGACGAACAGCAGCAGAGGAGCGCTCAAGTTGACTTCCAGGGTGGCTCACGTGGGTCCTAACTCCAGTAACCGCGCCGTGTTGCTCTGTTTATGTCGAGCGAGTTGGAGAATGCTCATGCTGCTTCTGTCGTGCGCCAGGTGGATCACCGACTGGCCTCCAGCCCAGCTGCCTCTTCCACCAACCTGGCCCTCAGCCCATGGGTGAGCCGCCCCCTCCAGCCCCTCTCCTATACACATTCGAGCCAGCCAGATTCTTCCCGCATACATTTTTTTCAGATCTGCGAATTTGCTAATTAATCCGGAGACTGCAGTTTTACAGAAAAACCCTCTAACTTCATGCATATAATAACTCATGAACTATGCATCATTTGTAAAAACTTTATATATGTAAAATGCTTAGAATTTTGTCTAGGTTCATAGTATGCTACTTTCATCTATGTTAAAAATGTTTAAAATGTGGTTTGCATTTATTTGCCATATTGCCCTATTAAAATGATTTAATTCATAACTAAATAACCATAGCTCCATTTTAAATAATCTTTATATGTAAATGGGCTATAAAAATGCCTAGTTTAACATGGTATACTTACTTTCCATGTTTAACAACTATAAAATATGTTTTAGGACAGAACAGTACCAAATTCAAAATATGCATATGGGGATTTTCCGGACTTGTTGCTTGTTGTTCCGGCCTCATTTACACTTTCCTAGATAGGTAGTTTTATTATGCTTCACCTCTTGCCATGTTTAATAACATTTAATATTGTTGGGTACATAACCGAGAGACAACTAAATAAGTCATGTGGTGTTTCGTGAATATGCATATTGAGCTCCACTTAATTTGTAGCATTGTTTGTGCATATTGCCATGCCATGCCTCTTTAAACCGGACATGCATCATCCTTGGTTGTGCATCATGCAATGTTTATGCTTGTTTGTTTACTATGTTGCTTGCTTCTTTCTGGGCTGCTTCTCTCGTTAGCTTCGATTTCGTTGTGGAGTTGTGAGGATTCGTTCGACTACGTCTTCTTGTCTTCTTCATGGACTCGTTCTTCTTCCTTGCGGGATTTCAGGCAAGATAACCATACCCTCAAAATCACTTCTATCTTTGCTTGCTAGTTGTTCGCTCTATCACTATGTCGCGCTACCTACCACTTGTTATATCATGCCTCCCATATTGCCATGTCAAGCCTCTAACCCGCCTTCCTAGCAAACTGTTGTTTGGCTATGTTACCGCTTTTGCTCAGCCCCTCTTATAGCATTGCTAGTTGCAGGTGAAGTTGATGTTTGTTCCATGTTGGAACATCTTTATGTTGGGATATCACAACATCTCTAATTTTAATTAATGCATCTATATACTTGGTTAAGGGTGGAAGGCTCGGCCTTATGCCTGGTGTTTTGTTCCACTCTTGCCGCCCTAGTGTCCGTCATACCGGTGTTATGTTCCTTGATTTTGTGTTCCTTACACGGTTGGGTGTTATGGGAACCCCTTGACAGCTTGCTTTGAATAAAACTCCTACAGTAAGGCCCAACCTTGGTTTTACATTTTCCTAACAACCTATACCTTTCCCTCGGGAGTAATTAACCCGAGGGTCATCTTTATTTTGACCCCCCCGGGCCAGTGCTTCTCTAAGTGTTGGTCCGAACTAGAGGCCCTTGCGGCGCCACCTCGGGGAAACTTGAGGGCTGGTTTTAGTTGTACGGATTGCTCATCCGGTGTTGCCCCGAGAACAAGATATGTGCAGATCCTATCGGGATTGTCGGCACATTGGGCGGCTTTGCTAGTCTTGTTTTACCATTGTAGAAATGTCTTGTAACCGGGCTTCCAAGACTGATCGGGTCTTTCTGGTAGAAGGAATATCCTTCGTTGACCATGAGAGCTTGTGATGGGCTAAGTTGGGACACCCGTGCAGGGTATAAACTTTCGAGAGCCGTGCCCGCGGTTATGTGGCAGATGGGAATTTGTTAATATCCGGTTGTAGAGAACTTGACACTTGACTTAATTAAAATGCATCAACCGCGTGTGTAGCTGTGATGGTCTCTTTTCGGTGGAGTCCGGGAAGTGAACACGGTTCTTGTGTTATGGTTGTGCGTAAGTAGTTTCAGGATCACTTCTTGATCATTTCTAGCTTCATGACCGTTGCGTTGCTTCCCTTCTCGCTCTTATTTGCGTAAGTTATCCACCATATTGGCTTAGTGCTTGGTGCAACTCCACCTCACTACCCTATCCTACCCATAAGTTTAGATAGTCTTGATATCGCGGGAGTGAGATTGCTGAGTCCTCGTGACTCACAAATACTTCCAAACAGTTGCAGGTGCCAATGATACCAGTGCAGGCGATGCAACCGAGCTCAAGTGGGAGCTCGATGAAGATCTTGATCATTGTTATGTTTCATTTCCTGTTGATCAGTAGTGGAGCCCAGTTAGCATGATTGGGGATCTAGCATTTGGGGTTGTCTTCTTTTATTTTGGTTCCGTAGTCAGGCCTTGATAGTATTCTGGATGATGTATGTTTGACTGGTTATTTGTGTGACGTGGCGATTGTAAGCCAACTCTTTATCCCTATCTTATTCAGTACATGGGATTGTGTGAAGATAACCCCACTTGCGACTAAACTACCTTGCGGCTATGCCTCTAAGTCGTGCCCCGACACTTGGTAGATATAGCCGCATTGTAGGTGTTACAAACTACCAAACTAAAAATTACTCTACCTTCGTCCTCATAAGTCCTTCTTCGTCCGTCCTTGCCATGGCCGGTGTGCAGAGCTCTAGGTTGAGAACTACTCGTAACAAGGGAGCGGCAACCTAGGCTGAGAAAAAAAACAGAGGGCTCGCCGCCTCGCAGAGACCTAGAAAGATCTCTCACGGCAGGCGATGGCTCCCAGGAGCGCCCTAGCCGCAGGGCCGAACATGCAGGCATGGTCGATCAGCTCAATAAGAAGAAGGAGATCATACACGGCTTGGTGGAGCTGTTGAAGCAGAGCCTTAACGACATGCCCGCTGAGCTCAATCAGTAGGGGGAGTTGACAACCGGCTTGGTGATGCTACTGAAGAAGAGCATTGCCTCGGAGAAGAAGGCGACCGACGAAATCCTGCAACTTCAGGAGAACAAGGCGAAGCTCTGCCACGAGCTCGACCTGCTGTAGGAGGATAACACTGACTAGAAGAAGCTGCATGAGAATAGTAGTTCCTCGATGAAGATGCTGCATGCCCTCGTCATGGAACAGAAGAAGGTGTTGGCGAAGCTCCGCATCGAGAACCCGGCTGCTGTCAAGGAACGTTCTGCGGACATGGAACTGATGATGAAGGCTCGCATTGAGAAATCCTCCGTCATGGACAAAATGTAGAAGATGGCGGAGGAGACGCGCAAGGAGATGGAGGTTGTGGATGCGATGAAGAAGCAGTTATGACTCCGCCGCCAGCAACCCTTCATGTAGTAGAGAGCAGCGCCCCAGACATGTGTGTGTCTCTTACTTCTTTTTTGGGTGATAATCTTCTTCTTTTGTTCTTGTGTTTCTTCTTTTGCTTCGGGTGTTTCGCCGCACGTGTCACGTTCTCTGCGAGGCATGAATAGAAAAATCCTAACAATGAGATGACTAGCAAATTAGATCATTTTTACTGCCATATGGCACTGTGCTGCCGTGTTTCGTGCTCCTTCATTGTACTCTAGTGGAAAACTTGAGTATACCGCATGGTTATTTTCTCCTCCTTAGGTCGTCGACACATTTATACAAGCAGTCAAATCACAAGGCCCTACCTTCCAGCAGTAATGAGCTGTCAAATCACAAAGGCCCTCGCCTCTCTTGAAACTGACCAAGCTAGACCGCCCGCCCTCTAGCCTTTTAAAAAAATGTATACTTTTGTACAGTAGTAGTATCGATGGATTGCGCCATGTAGCAAAACTAACAAGATGAAATTAAAGAAAAAAAGGTGTTACATATAGAGAGCGTTCGTCGCCAAATTATGCATATAGTACTATTAAAAAAGCTAGTACGTGCTTAAATGGGATGCTAAATTCTATTATAGAAATTACCATACCTATTTAATTCTTGGGTTCTTATTATTTATGCCACTAGTTGTGTATAACTACTCAGTTTTGCAATTAAAAGTTACAACTACTCAAAAATGCCATCGATCTGTGAGATGCCTGCTCGAAAATGCAATTAGATATCTCAAAAAATGCCATCGTTAAGTTAGATGTTTGCTCAAAATGTCATTAGACATTATTATTTTCACTTCAAACCCGTTGACCATGTTATATGACAAAAATAAGCCGATTCTCACAATGATAAGTGTGGCCCCGCTTGTCAGGAGTAACCAAGCGAATAATTTTACAGGAAAATAAGAATGTTGTTGGGATCAAGTAGGCCCCACACTTTATTTTACTATAGTGAGATAGAGGGAGAGCTGGCCTGTTGGTCCATTGGTATTTATGTCATTATAACATGGAAAAAGTGATTTGAGTCACAATAATGGTGTCCAGCACAACACACCCTTCAGATAAAACTATGCACCCTGAAATTCTGTGAAAAAACTAAGCACCCTGAAATTCTTTGACAACTAAACTACTGGCTATATGATGTTGGCCACATATATTGTACGTATATAATGTGAAGAAATGAGTGGTAGTACTATACCAACTAAAAGATGAAATGTAAGAAATACTAGTATGTACGTACAAAAGAGTTAAAGTAACGATAAGAAACATAACATAGTTCTACTGGGGGCTCAGCACAACACACCCCTAAAATAAAACTAAGCACACCTGAAATTAAACCAAGCAACTAATTCGGTAGACACTGCATTAGAACCACCATGAGCAACGACATTTCCACCTTACTCGGAGTCCTCGTCCATGTCCTCGACTTTGTCCTTGTCCCTCTTCCTCTTGGCCGATACTTCTTTGCTTGAACCGCACACTTGACTCTTGCTCTTCATCCAACCCTTGTAGATATTGAAATAAAGGTAGCCATCCATTGCAGCATAGTGGATTTGGTCTATATCTAGTACATTCCACTGCCATGCACGATGAAACATATGCAGAGGTTTCTTCAATTTATCGTACGAAGGATGAACCGTGTCTCCTACCAGGGTCAGCATTGAAGGCTGATCATGGGAGGGCACCAGCCCATTCTTCGGGAAGTCGAAGGCGCTGCCTACAACAAGGCCTATCTAATGTAGGACTCTTCTATCGTTTGTAAACTCTACAGTAAAGAATTTGACTCGGCCGCCCTTGAGGAAGTTCTTAAATTCCTCGCACTCAACGTCGGCATGGCGTATGTCATAGACCAAGCATAAGTCATGCACGCAAACTTGGATCACGGCGGGCTTCATCTTCTCTTCTTCCTTTAGATTCTTCTCTTTTTCAAGGGTTGTGGTGTACTCAACATCTAGCCCGGCGACCCACTCATCATTTGAGTTTTCGAACATGCATCTGAAGTGAGCAAGGCATCTTTTCACCATCGTGGAAGAACGGGTGTAGATGACGTCGAACTCATGGCCAGTGATGGTTCTAACCTTGTACTGACCGCTGATCATGGAGATTTGGGACGCCATGGATTTGGGAGGAGGGTTGGGATTAGTGGAACTACCGTATTGTGAAAGGACGGGACGACTAGGAGCGAACTGTCGTAATGTTAAAGGACGTCCGGGGACGAGTAGGAGCGAACTATCAGCGGTTTTTCGATTGTAAAAATGCTGGGTGGGGCATGCGAACGGCAGGGTAGTGGCTTGCCTGGTGGATAAATGGATTCATGCACAGTACTATGGGGGCCCAATTAGATGTCATGTCTACTCGACGCCCAATTTAATGGCTTTCAATGTCATGTCAAGCATCGGGAAAATTACAGGTGATATGAAGCTTTCCATTCTCCCATGATACGGTCTTCCGAGAGCCCTTGGATCTGAGATCGAAGGTTGCATGGCGTGATTCTAGACCTATGGGTGAATATCCTATCCTGGAGTGTTATTCTGCAAATTTTTAGCAACTTGGCATGCAACCTTTCAATCTCAGATCCAAGGGCTGCCAAGCAGCACGTATCATGGTGGTGCCTACCATGACCGTCGCCTCGCTTGTGCGGTCACGCACTTGGAGATTTAACATGGTGTGTAGGCTATCTGATGTTGGCATGTCATACATAGTCATCACTTAGTCACTCATACAACAAGGTTAGCTATAAGGCTGGCTATAGGAGTATTTTTTACTTCTTTCTACCAATTTCTTCGTAGTATTTATTGCATTTTCCAAGGAATGACCTCTTCCAATGAAATGGTGCTTAGATGAGGTGCTAAGGGCATCATATGGCTTAGCAACTCAAGTCCCCAATGCATAGGTGCTTAGTTTTTTGTTGCTAAGTTTTCTTCATTTAATTAGCTATAGACTCAGAATTGTTTTTTCACCTAAGTACTCGTGCTTAGCATCATTTCTTCCTGGGGTCACCAAACTAGTCTCTCTCTTCTTAATTTACTTGCCATGTCAGACTTCATGCCTATGTGGCAGGCTTAGCACTTATGTGAGGAAGTACAATAGTGGGCTATAAGACCGCTTACATGGCACTTTTGCATATGTGGAGGAAAGAGGAAAGGAAAAAGTGGAGGAGTGGGCTCTCGTGCAGTAACTCGATGTCAAATAACACCACCCTACATTTGCAGCAGCCTACTCCCTCATCTTCTCGCGTCTCTGTCGAACCGACTAGGCGGAACTGCCCTTCCTACCGCGCGGGAAAAGCTCCGCCCTCAACTTTTAAATAGTACAGTATACTAATTTTGTATCCATGGATTGCGCCATGGAGCCAAGCCTCAAGAAAACGACGGTACACATGTACGGAGTATACAACACGTCCGCCGTGTTCACGTCGCACCCCAAACGGTCGGACGGTCGGTCTGGCACGCTGCTCTCTAAATGGAACGCGCGTCATGTTGCGTTTGCACACACATGTGGGACCGCAGTTGAGAACCGACCATAGGCACACTCCCTAGCCCCGCAAGTCAGGTGAGTTAATAGAAGAAAGAGATGAGCGATAGTAGTACTAGAGAAGTGTTGTACATACGTTGGTGCCTGGAAGATCCCTGCATGACACGGAAGATCAGTTCGTCCATGCATGTGACCAGACTCAAGCAGACACGCCTGGATTGGCTATCGTCTACATATCATGCAGCCTGTGTTGTACAAGGTTGTAGTTCTGATGAGAAATCTAAAAAAGGTTTCTTGTCATCTCGCAATATTAGGTGCCATGTGCTTAGGATCATTGTGAGGGTTAAGCAGGGACAACTGAGTTCCTCCAAGGTGCTGGTCATTGGGGGCACATGCACGAAGACTACTTGGCTGCCATCTAGGTCAAGTCGGCTATGTTAATTAGGACATCTATCGATGGACCCCTTTTCTATGAGTTTATCTTTAATTTGAGCTTTGATCCTCGTCTAGTTTGTCCGTCGGGATTCATGTTGTCTCCTTTGGTCAGTGAGGTTATGGTTTCTTGTCATGTGGCATTTTTTCGTGTTATATGTTATAATCCAGTGCTTCAGATCAAAATGATGACAACTGCGCCTCCGGGGCATGTGCATGAATACTTCTCGACAGTCATTGACGAGGTCAAGCCGGCTCCGGTAGACAAAAGAAAACTAGTAGTACTCCACTATATAGGCAGGAGCCTCCGCACTTGCTTGCTAGTGTTGCACTCTTCACACTGTCTTGTCCTCTCTAGATCTAAACACGATAGCGGTGGCCACACTCTCTCTTTGCTCACCGCTGGTCACAGATCCAGCCGGATCCTCTTTGTTGGGGAAGGTGAGAAGGTGCAACATTCACGCGGTCGTCCTCGGCGACGGCTCTTACCCACTACCGGTGCGTCTCGATCAGCATGCCCTGTTGTTCTCTTCCAAGCACCGTTTCCTACGGAGGTCCTCAGACCCCTTCTTCTTTGCTATCGTAGTGTGGGAAGATCCGGCCTCCCACCGCCCACCTAGCGACATCTCGGTGACCCTCGGGTATAACTTCCTTCAAAACATGCCTTGCTCTAATTCCCGAGCTCCTAACGTCACTCCATTTGTATCTTTTACTATTTCTCAGGCCCCCTCGTAGATAGGATCGATCGGCTGTTCGAAGGCCACCTAAATTTTTACTGTTAAGAGGTAAAACTAGTAATCTAGTGCTACTTGGTCCAAATAAGGAAGAAAGGGGGTGGGGGTGGGGGAAGATTTGTTACCTGAATCTAGGACTTGGTCGAAAGAGGAAATAATGGGGGCGAAAAGTAGCAGTGTCTGGCTATCCAACTGGTCTCTTAGTCTAATAGGGAAATAAAGGGAAACGCAGTACAAACTCAATATAAACCCGATCTATTGGTTGAAAAAGGAAAGGAAGTGAGGACTGGGGGACAAGTCAACAGAGTAAGTCCAGCACTAGATTTTCTAGCCTCACACAGTATAAGGTGGCTATACCGAACAAAAATGGGACCAACCCAGATATCATGTTCTGATGTTTGTTGCCTCGAGCCACTCTTATGTAATTCCACTGGTAAAACATAGCAGTCGCAACGTTAAAAGTAAGGACACATTAAACCAATGTTGTTTTCAATGTAATGCCTCTAGTAATATGAATCAATGGCATTTTTTCATGTCCTGCTAAATTTCCCATTAAGATAAGTTGCTTCTTTTCGTTAGAAATGCAACGGTTGTCATAGTTAATCCTAATGCCCACACTAATATCTAGCAATGTTGCTGCTTATAAAATTGCTACTGTCCTTGTTGGATTGCCATTCAGATAAGGAACATGCTTCTTTTCATTCGATGTACTATGTTTCATCACTTGTTAGTCACCCTCCTTTCCACCTTTTTTGTGCAAACAAAGATATACATTTCACGCTTGATCTTAGTTTAACTACACAAATGATATCCAAATTATAGTTGAACATTCCAGGAGCTTCACAACCAACCTTGATGTTGCTCAATTTTATTGCAACTAATGAAGAAGAAGCTCTGTGGGTTTCGTTTTCTGATGGAAATGGAACCGGGGCTGGAGCCTCTTCTTAAAAAATAAATGAAGAAGAAGCTGCTAGCTCATGGGACATTGCTTCATTTTAGGTGAACTCCACCAAAAGGTCCCATGAATTGAATCATCCATGTTGGTGACTTGTGTCATCCCTTCTACGATGGTGTTGACTACAGATATACTTCCCATCACGAGGTATGTTCCTTTTTGGTCTAACCATTTGCCAAAGACCCTGCATGTTGAGTATGCTCTTGTGCTACTGTTTTGGAACTGCCATCATAAAGCAGTAATGTTATTATTTTGCACCTTAATCAAATGGCACTATTAATTTGAGGCAATGTTTTGGCACTGCTAGTGCCACTGTTTTTTTATATATTGAAAGAGGGGGTTTCCCCCGATTTCATTAAAGAAACCCAACCATATAGAACCATTATCCGACAACATCTCAGTGTAAACGGGCAGTTATGCAACTACTACTAGAACGGACTGAGTACTAGCAGGAGACAAGTTCACCAGATAAGCTAGGCAGGTAGGTGGACGCAGCACTAGCTCGACGAAGTTTGGATTACAACCCAAATGCTACCACAGAAACATCACAGTGGAAGATAGGGACTCAAAGAGCCAGCTTCAGCATCCCAGTCTAAGCACCCCCGCCCTCCATCCTTGCGACGCATGGTACACCTCGTTTGCCACCTGCACGACCCTAGTGCCACTAATAAAATGAAGTAATAATACATTTAAAATAGAGCAAGTGTCCTCTCTATCATTTCATTTCCAATGTAGATAAAGAAACTGCTTCTCTTTGTTAGTATATGTTTCATCAACTAGTCCCATTGTTAATGTTTAGGCGTTTTTGCAAACTGGGGTGCTTAATTTTAGTTGATCTGCACAAAAATAGAGATTGGAATGTCTCAAGGCCCCTCCTTGTACTACCGTTGTACACTGATGTTCATCACAGGCAGAAGGTTTATCGGGGAGACTGGGTCGATTTCCAGTATGAGGCGTACCGTATGAGGCGTCGCAGGGCCCATCTCGTCCTCGCAACACGGCATACTATGATACTATCGCAATATTTTCTTCTATTCATTAGTGTATGTTTCATCAAGTAGTGCCACTATAATGTAATCATGCTTTTTCATTATCTGTGCAAACAGGGTTATTCAGCTGCATTTTGGTGGAACTACACAAATGTACGGATGGAACCGGCATATACGCAGAGTGCGAGGTGTGCCAAGTAAAAATTACCGACACCAACCATGCTCCATGCACGCATTGGCATACACCATCACTAGTGCGATGTGTGGCACTCTCTGTGGACAGATCTTTCATGGCAGCAAATCCTCTAACCAAATACTAGTAGCTCATATTAGCAGTTTTCTAGGGAGTACTCTTTTCTGAAAGAAGCACCAATCTATTTTTCTTTATTTGTACACAGTGTCACAACTTTGACTCAAAGGTCGAGAGCTACTTTAGGGTGATTGGTGTAGTACTCGGAGACTGATTGTAATCATGATTTTCATTAGCTGTCACACTGATTGTAAGCATGAGCAGATAGAAGATTAGGTTAGTGTGAAGCTTACCTTAAACCCTACCTCCGCCGTTGAAACGAGGCGAGTGTTGAGGGAACCATGGAGAACGGCGTGGAAGCAACGTCGCGCCATCCGGCCTGCTCTTGCAGTGGGAGAACGAATACTCATGTGGCTCCTGCTGGCTCTGCACCCTCACGAATGGCACACCGTACTCGATCGATTTGTTATCCTGTGGGTGCTCAACCTTCGACCTGTACTCCCACCACCTCCGCCTGACTTTTGCCTCGGGCGAATCTGTCTGCTCCATCACCCAGAGGAGATACTCGATGAACTTGAAGGACTGCGGCGTGATTGCCGCCGAGGAGTACATCACCGTCGTCTTGCTCTTTCACATACATTGCCACATGGCCCTTACCGTCCTCGAAATCTCCCACTCATTGTCAAACCATGTAACGATCTCCTTCAACCTGGCTAACTTTGTCTGGTCGCCGTCGGTGATCTGCCTGATTCTCTGTTGCATCCTCTCCATAGATGCCCTTCTGAGTGGTCCGGTGCTTCCATAGATGTCCTTTTGAGTGGTCTGGTGCTATCTTTGTAAGATGGGAGGAGAGACGGTGGTATTGCAATAGAGAAGAGGGAGATGCGAGACAGTGGTTTTGGAATGGAGATGATGAAGAGGCGAGGCGGTGGTTTTGCAATGGAAAAGAGGGAGAGGCGAGACGGTGATTTTGGAATGGAGATTATGGAAAGGAGAGGAGGTGGTTTCCAATGGAGAAGAGCGAGAGGCGAGATGGTGGTTCTGGAATGGAGATGATGGAGAGGAGAGGAGGTAGTTTTTCAATGGAGAAGAGGGAGAGGAGCGTGCGGTAGCAATTTATGATTGGATTAGAGGGCCGACGCGCTGTGACTGGATCAAAATCAAAATCACTTTACCCTTCAATTAAGAAAGCGACCCCACATTAACTAGTCTACATTTATTCTGGGTCATAATTGACCATGATTTTCACAAATAAAATATATGTTATACGTTGCAAAAATAATATAATTTGGAAGTACATTCAGATACGAAACAAACGATACAATTTTTGGTGACATGCATTCACATTTTGCTTGTCAAATACAGTATGTGGTCAAATTTTGACCCAAAATACGCAAAACAAAAAATCCTTCCAAGACTAGTGCCGCTCCTCTCGTCTCCACCGCCGCTCCTCTCCGGTTCCAATCTAAATCCAGCACCGCTCCTCTCCTCTTCCATTTCAAAACCATCACCCCTCCTCTCATGTTCAAATCCAAAACCAGGGTCGCTCCTCTCCCATTCTAATCCAAAACCAGCGCTGCTCCTCTCATCTTCCTTTCAAAAACCAACGCCGGTGAGTGAAGGTACTATGGAGAACTAGATCGATGGAGGAGTACAACCAATACGTGAGGATCGCAGACGACGACCCTATGAAGCTATCTAGGATGTTGGAGATATAATCTTGGTTTGACAACAAGGACAAACTAGCGGCGACGATACACTCGAAGGGTGTCGCGCCGGAGTACATTGATCTGCTCCTCTAGGCCAAGGAGCAAACAGATTCACCGAATCCGATCATGAGGGAGCGGTTGTGGGAGTATCGATCCTAGATGGAGCCTCCACCAGAGATTGAAGGATCGAGCATCTACAGGGTGCCGTTGGTAAGGGTGTCGTGCCAGAACGAGCCGGTGGAGTCCTCGTCGACCGAACCCAACTACAAGAGGAGAAAAGATGTTGGCCCGATGATGCTTGCCCGCCATCCTTGTAACGCCCCAAGACCTGCGATCCAGATGCCTTCCATGGCTTCCGAGGATCGTCATGTGATTTGTTTTGCTTGTTGCATTCATCTTTGCATATTTTGCATTGCATCATGTCATCCTGTATCATATCATTAATTCTTCTGCAACTCAACTAAATATATCGTACGGATCTTCGGTCCATTTAAACTGAGGGAATTCCCATGGTGTTTTCTCTTTATAACATATCATCCCGATATTAGGGAGCTATATTAAATATTGCATTAGTGGGGATTTAACCATAACACACCTGCAATATTCCCCATTCCTTTTCTACTTCTAGTGGGACGTCAAAGCCTTGCCCAATAATTATTTTACCTTTTACCGGGGTTCCTCCAAATATCCGAACATTTAAGGACCTTCCTTTTACCAAGTCCTAGTTCAAACCCATTTGAATTAAATTCAAATGAGTTTGAATTTATATCATTCAATCATGCCATTTTGATTTTTTTGGGACAAGCTCATTTTTGTGAGTCTGGGGAATTTATCCGTGTGTCCAACTTCTTCCCCTACCCTCCTCTTTCTCTTTCTTCTCTTGAATTATTTTCTTCTTAAAAAAATAAGAGAAGGGAGGAAGAGATAGCCTACAACCACCACCCTCTTGGGCGTAGTCCTGCCAGGCTGGCCCATTTGCGCTGAGGCCTCTAAGGCCCAGCCCGCGCACCCTAACCCTAGGCCTCGACCCTCTCCCTCTCGTTCTCCTAGCGCCGCCGCACGCTTGGCATAGGGAGAGGAGCACCCGCACCAGCACCCCCCACTCCGCCGCCTCGCTCCCTTTCCCCGTCCCTCCATTGCCACCGTCGCCCCGCCACCATTCAGCTCCTTCGCCGGAGGCTGCCGACGGGGCCCTGCCAGACACTGTGCCACCGGAGCCACGTCGCCTCCGCCATGGCACCCACGCCGGTGACCCGACCTGCCCTGCACCATCTCTACCTTCACCTCGCCCGTTCGCCTCCTCCTTGTCGCTTGGCCGCCGCCCCGATGTGTCTTGTTGGACGGCGCCGCCCTGCACGCGCAACTACGCCGGCCTCTCCTTCCCTGTGGTCCCCTCGCCACCGGCCTGCGACCGCCACCGCCGAGCTCCACAGGACCCCGCGCGACCGCCCTTTTGCTCGCTCGCCTTGCCTCGCGCGACCTGTATGGCCGTTGGCCATGGAGGCCATCGTGCTGGCTTGTAGCTTCGAGTGCGCTGACGTGCCTTACTGCTGCTGCTGATGCTTCATCCGACAGCGGATGACCTGCATCGAGCTCGCCGGGCCACCTTCGACCTCGGCGTGGCCCTGCCTCCACTAGCAGCCTCCTGCTGCCGGCCATTTCCATGGGTTCTGGGAGCCCGAAGTCATGTCCGTGGCCTCGTGTCTGTTGATGCTCCGCTGTTTTCTTTCTCCATCGTCTCCCCGAGCTCGTCAAATCCTGTACCCGGAGCCCAAGTCGGAAGACTCCATGGATGTGCATCTCACTTGTGCCATTTTGGATCGTCAGGAACCTTTCGGGTTCCGCCAAGTACCATTATGCCCGGAGACCATGGATTCATGAAGTTCCACTACCGTCGCTGTGGATCCGACAAGTTCGCAAGTACGACTACTTCCCACGACAACCTTGTACCACTACCGTCCCGATGATCACCGATGAACGATAGGACGACTAATTCTACCACCGTTTCCGTGAACATCTACTTCCACTACTGTTGTCGGGATCGCGAGAACCTCTACCGACGACCTCGGAACATGTATGACAACCGTTGTCGAAGACTCGTACCTCTACCACTTCCCGAACATGTACCACGACTTCCACGACGGCCGTGAATGACTACTTCCCTTGACGAACTTGATACGTTTTGAAAACGCACGCTTCGAAGGTATAACCCCAAGACGACCGTCCGAGAACGATTGCTTGTGGTGTATGAGATGAACCTCACGTTTGCACCGTGTCTAAAATTGTCGCTTGCATGGTCCTCCTCGTTGCCATGTCGTCCACCCGTGGGAACCCGTTAACCGGTATCATGCCACCATATCTAGCATTTTTCCACATCCACACACTTTTCCTTTTGCACCGGTATCTCCATGAGCTACCGGAACCGATATTTTGCTGTGGCATCATTTCAGATTCGTTGCCGTGGCCCCTTTTTCCTTCCGCCAAGGTGACAAATGCTCCATATCATGTTCATGTCATCATTTTCATAAAATTGCATAAACTTGAACATGTCATCCGCATCATGATAATAACATTTAAAATGGTTAAAATTGTTGTTGCATTAAATTTCTAAATGCACATGGGGATTTTCCAGACTTGTTGCTTGCTGTTCCGGCCTCATTTAAACTTGCCTAGATAGGTAGTTTTATTATGCTTCACCTCTTGCCATGGTTAACAACATTCAATATTGTTGGGTACATAAACGGGAGAGAACTAAATAACTCATGTGTCGTTTCATCAATATGCAACTCGTTGCATATTGAGCTCCACTTAATTTGTAGCATTGTTTGTGCATATTGCCATGCCATGCCTCTTTAAACCATACATGCATCATCCTTGGTTGTGCATCATGCAATGTTTATGCTTGTTTGTTTACTATGTTGCTTGCTTCTTTTCGGGCTGCTTCTCTCGTTAGCTTCGATTTCATTCCGGAGTTGTGAGGATTTGTTCGATTATGTCTGTTTGTCTTCTTCATGGACTCGTTCTTCTTCCTTGCAGGATTTCAGGCAAGATAACCATACCCTCAAAATCACTTCTATCTTTACTTGCTAGTTGTTCGCTCTATCGCTATGTCGCGCTACCTACCACTTGTTATATCATGCCTCCCATATTGCCATGTCAACCCTCTAACCCACCTTCCTAGCAAACCGTTGTTTGGCTATGTTACCGCTTTTGCTCAACCCCTCTTATTTCATTGCTAGTTGTATGTGAAGTTGATGTTTGTTCCATGTTGGAACATGGATATGTTGGGATATCAAAATATCTCGTCTTTTAATTAATGCATGTATATACTTGGTAAAGGGTGGAAGGCTCGGCCTTATGCCTGGTGTTTTGTTCCACTCTTGCTGCCCTAGTTTCCGTCATACCGGTGTTATGTTCCTTGATTTTGCATTCCTTACGCGGTTGGGTGTTATGGGAACCCCTTGACAGTTCGCTTTGAATAAAGCTCCTCCAGCAAGGCCCAACCTTGGTTTTACATTTGCCTAACAACCTAGCCTTTTTTCCCTTGGGTTTCCAGAGCCCGTGGGTCATCTTTATTTTAACCCCCCGGGCCAGTGCTTCTCTATGTGTTGGTCCGAACTAGAGCACTGTGCGGGACCGTCCCTTGGCAACTTGGGTTATGTTGGCACTTATCCGGTTTGCCCTGAAAACGAGATATGTGCAGCTCCTATCGGGATTTGTCGGCACATCCGGGTGGTCTTGTAGGTCTTGTTTTACCATTGTCGAAATGTTTTGTAACCGGGATTCCGAGTCTGATCGGGTCTTCCTGGGAGAAGGAATATCCTTTGTTAACCGTGAGAGCTTGTGATGGGCTAAGTTTGGACACCCCTGTAGTGTTTGAACTTTTGAAAGCCGTGCCCGCGGTTATGGGCAGATGGGAATTTGTTAATATCCGGTTGTAGAGAACTTGACACTTAACTTAATTAAAATGCATCAACCGCGTGTGTAGCCATGATGGTCTCTTTCCGGCGGAGTCCGGGAAGTGAACACGATTCTTGTGTTATGCTTGAATAAGTAGTTTCAGGATCACTTCTTGATCACTTCTAGTTCACGACCGTTGTGTTGCTTCTCTTTTCGCTCTTATTTGCGTAAGTTAGCCACCATATATGCCTAGTGCTTTGCTGCAGCTTCACCTCACTACCCCTTTCCAACCCATAAGCTTAAATAGTTTTGATCTCGCGCGTGTGAGATTGCTGAGTCCTCGTGGCTCACAGATACTTCCAAACAGTTGCTAGTGCCGATGATACCATTGCAGGTGAAGCAATCGAGCTCAAGTGGGAGCTCGATGAAGATCGTGTTCGTTGTGTTGTTTCGTTTCCTGTTGATCAGTAGTGGAGCCCAGTTGGGACGATCGGGGATCTAGCATTTGGGGTTGTCTTCTTTTATTTTGGTTCCGTAGTCGGACCTTGATTGTATTCTGGATGATGTATGAACTACTTATGTATTGTGTGAAGTGGCGATTGTAAGCCAACTCTTTATCCGTTTCTTATTCAGTTCGTGGGATGTGTGAAGATTACCCCTCTTGCGACAAGCCTACCATGCGGCTATGCCTCTAAATCATGCCCCGACACGTGGGACATATAGCCGCATTGTGGGTGTTACAATCCTCTCCCTCGCCATTCACATCGTCTCATGGGGCGGCTGTCTGCCGCCGAGGAATAGGAGGAGACTGCCCCCCAGCCCAATAGTCGGACATGCTGTGAATTTTCAGGAGGAGCTTAGGGTTTTCAGTATTTGCAGGTTGTGAATTCTGTTTTGTCTTGTGTATTTTGAGAGTACTTTCAGATATGAATGTCTTTTGAATTTCAGATTTGCAGTATTGAGCATATGAAGTATTTTATGAATTCTAGAGATCTATTTTTAGCACTTAAAAATGTAGTTTCATAGGAGTATAAAAGTGCAGACAATGTGATTCTCAGAGAGGAAACTACAAGTTTCAGTTTCAGATAAGAAACTGCAAGTTCAGTTTCAGATAAGAAACTGCAACTTTCAGAGGCAAAGCATTTATATTAACGCGACCTTTTCAAACAAGGATAACATCATGTTGGAAGTTTTATTCATGGTCGAAAATGGAACTACCACCCAGTTAACATCATGTTGATCAACATTTATGCGTAGCACATCTTCATATGATGCATAGTCAAAAGGATATGCTATTTTCAAAATTCCCACACAATGTCAAGTGTGTGAAAAACAGAGAAAACGAGGGACAAAGTTTTGGCAAGTGTTGGACATGGTGTGCGTAGATGACAATGGGGACCCACATGTCAATAATTGCAGAGGCAAAAAAATTGGAGATATTTTCCCTGCATCAAGTGGAATGAGCATAAGCGGAACAGCTGTCATGTAGTGTCACTTGGCCACTGGGCTAGTTCAATACTTTCGTTACATATAAGGCACTGCCTTAGGTGGTCCGATCTCCTCCTGTGTCTTTGTGCGCTCGCCACGGCACCGCTGTTTGCCGTTGTGAACATGCTGAACAAACGAGAGGAATCTGGAGAGGACTGTATGTGGAGAGGCGGATAGTCGGGACACACCAAGTCTATGGCCGTATGCAAGCAAGTGCCTCATTGCAAAAATACTTCCTCCTAATGCTATACTGACGTTGGGGCCCATAGTTTTGTCGACATAGTTACATTTTTTAGGTGCTTCAATGAAGTTACTAAAGGAGATAAATTCACAATGAAGCTGGGGATCCGGCAGGTATCATTTATTATCACTGGGGCAGCATGTATCAGCTGGGTTGTGGGCTACCCCGTCTGGGCTTTCTTTTTTAACATGCGCAGCCCATGACATGCCGGTTTGTATTTTCTTGAGGACCGGCATGTATCGACCGGCCTATGGACCTCCCATCCGAGGTTTTATTTTTCCTGAAACATCGGCAGCCCAATTTATGTATTTTTTCAAAGAAAACGCAGAGGTATGTTCTATTTTTCTAAATAAGAATAGGAACGCCTGGTCCAACTTATGTTTCCCTTCTAACTATATTATATATATTTAAATTATTTTATATGTTATTGTTATTGTCATCATATATTTAATAGATACTTACATATGTAAGAAGACAATATCCCACATCTTATTAACTTATAAAATTAATTTCTTAACAATAAAATCCTGGATTTTTTGGCAACAAATATCCTGGTGATTGTGTACAAAGGCTTGGTAAGATTGAAGGACCAATGTAATAATAAATCACTTATTATTTCAATATATTTATAACAAAATGCTCAGCCCCTGTTTATTTTTTGATAACATTGTTGCGCCCAACCCAACATTATAATTAGAACCAGCCCAGCAAAATCGTGTATTTCAAGAATGTGCAAATGGCCTATAATTTTTTAGGAAAAAAATAAATGGGCCGCATGGACGCTACATTATTTGTTCACCTAGCCTAGCAAATGAACTATAATTCTGAAAAAAAGATCAAATTGACTGTAAATTCTGAAAAAATGGGTTGAATGCGTGCCACATTTTTGGAGGCTGAAATGTGGGCCAATAGGTCGAAGCCAATGCAAGTCGTTGTCAACTTAGTCAACAAATTATTCTGACATCATTAGCCGTTGGATTTACATCCAACGACCGACATCCATCTTCAATCTCTCGTCTTCTTCCTCAAGCACCGCCGAGACCACCTGCTCCCGCCTCCTGCTGCTAGCAGCTCTGCTTAGCATGCTTCACTGTGAAGCGCTACCCCACCGCCAGCCAGGCCATCCCTCCACCCCTCTACACCTCCTGTTCTTCTCCACCTACTGCCGAAACACACCGCACCAAAACCAATTAACCCTCGTACACCTCTCCGTCTAGGACTCCACCCCCCCGTCTTCCCATCTCTGGCTCGTTGTTATCCGGGGCCTCGTCGTCGTCCACCACCTTGGATGCGATCGGCGCGGAGTAGGCAACGTGGTCAACGAACGACATCCATCGAAAGTGGACTGTATGTGGAGAGGCTGACAGCTGGGTCCATGGCTGCACACAAGGAAATCCCTCCTTATTACATGCAAAATAATGATTCCTCCACCTGACAGCTGGGACCCACTGGAAGTGCCTTTGTATTTCGCAAAAAAATGTTTCCCCCATTGACAGGTCAGACCCACCAGCTATATCTTCGCACGCAAGGAAGTGCCTCCTTATTACGCACAAAAAAATGAATACCCCATTCTAGCTGGGAACCACCATAGTGGGAGGCTGACTTGTGGGCATACTAAGTTGACGGGGACGGCGGGCTTTGTCAACTTAGTCAATATGAACGATTCTAGCTCAAGTGACCGTACGATGTCCATCATATGGCCGTAGTGCTTCTTCAAGCTCTGGTTTTCTTGTCCAGCTGCCCAAACCAGCGCTGATCGTGCCGCGTGCTACTGCCTCCCGTGGATGGCTGTGCTGCCGCGGAGGCCTCACCGCCCCTACTACTCCCTCCGATGGCCAGGCCATCCCTCTACTCGCCCACACCCCCTGTTATTCTGCAGTGACGGCAGCCTCACACCGCAGCCGAACCAGTGAACCCTCATACTCCTCTCCGTGTGGGCATCCACTTCTGCGTCGTCCCCTTCCTTGGCCTCACTATCGTCCACGGCGTGGTCAACGTGGTTAAAGAATGACTTCAGTTGGAAGAGTATTGTACGTGGAGAGGCTTACAGTTGGGTCCACGACCGCAGCAAGGAAGTGCCTCCTTATTACACGAAAAATAATGATTCCTCCACCTGATAGTAGGGACCCATCAGACGGGCCACCGTATTTTGTGAAAAAAACGTTTCCCCTTGACTGCTGGGACCCACCAGCTACATCTTCGCACGCAAAGAAGTGGCTAACAGTCAGGATCCACCTGGTCGAAGCATACGTAGCGTTGTCTTTCTCATCGCGAACGTGTATGTACATACTGGTCGATCGGTCTGTCTGCAGGTGATACGTCTCCAACGTATCTATAATTTTTTATGTATTCATGCCATGTTTATAATATTCTTACATGATTTTGGTATGATTTGGTTAGAACTAACCCGGACTGACATTGTTTTCAGCAAAACTACAGGTGTTGTTTTTGTGCAGAAATAAAAGTTCTCGGAATGCGCAGAAAATCAACAGAGATTTTTTCTAGAAAATAAAAAAAATACTGGAATGAAGAGTTACCAGAGGGGAGTCCTGTGGGCCCCACGAGGGTGGAGGGCGCGCCCCTATGCCTCCTGGAATCTCCATGGGGCCCTTGACTTGTTCTCGATGCCAGCCTCTCCTATAAATCTCCAAACCTCCAGAAAATAACATAGATCGGGTGGTCCGCCGCCGCAAGCCTCTGTAGCCACCAAAAACCAATCGAGACCCTGTTCTGGCACACTACCGGAGGAGGGATCCATCACCGGTGGCCATCTTCATCATCCCGGTCCTCTCCACGACGAGGAGGGAGTAGTTCACCCTTGGGGCTAAAGGTATGTACCAGTAGCTATGTGTTTAATCTCTCTCTCTCTCTCTCTCTCTCTCTCTCTCTCTCTCTCGTATTCTTGATATGGCACGATCTTGATGTACCGCGAGCTTTGCTATTATAGTTGGATCTTATGATGTTTCTCCCCCTCTATCTCCTTGTGATGAATTGAGTTTTCCCTTTGAAGTTATCTTATGGGATTGAGTCTTTAAGGATTTGAGAACACTTGATGTATGTCTTGCATGTGCTTATCTATGGTGACAATGGGATATTCACGTGATCCACTTGATGTATGTTTTGGTGATCAACTTGCAAGTTCTATCACCTTATGAACTTATGCATAGGGGCTGGCACACCTTTTCGTCCTGACTCTTCGGTAGAAACTTTGGGGCACACTTTGAAGTTCTTTGTGTTGGTTGAATAGATGAATCTGAGATTGTGTGATACATATCGTATAATCAAACAAACGGATACTTGAGGTGACATTGGAGTATCTAGGTGACATTAGGGTTTTTGGTTCATTTGTCTCTTAAGGTGTTATTTTAGGAATGTTTGTGACACTTATAGGAATAGCCCAACGGATTGATCAGAAAGAATAACTTTGAGGTGGTTTCGTACCCTACAATAATCTCTTCGTTTGTTCTCCGCTATTACTGACTTTGGAGTGATTCTTTGTTGGCATGTTGAGGGATTTTTATATGATCCAATTATGTTATTATTATTGAGAGAACTTGCACTAGTGAAAGTAGGAACCCTAGGACTTGTTTCAACGCATTGCAATACCATTTTCGCTCACTTTTATCATTAGTTACCTTGCTGTTTTTTATATTTTCAGATTACAAAAACCTATATCTACCATCCATATTGCACTTGTATCACCATCTCTTTGCCGAACTAGTGCACCTATACAATTTACCATGGTATTGAGTGTGTTGGGGACACAAGAGACTCTTTGGTATTTGGTAGCAGGGTTGTTTGAGAGAAACCATCTTCATCCTACGCCTCCCACGGATTGATAAACCTTAAGTCCTCCACTTGAGGGAATTTGCTACTGTCCTACAAACCTCTGCACTTGGAGGCCAAACAACGTCTACAAGAAGAAGGTTGTGTAGTAGACGTCACCAGGCTGCAGCGATGAACTGTGGTCGTGTAAGGAAGGGCACGTGTGAAAGTAGAGGCGCGCACGTAGCATGTACGCATACGTACAACGGCCAAGGTGCAAGAAAGAAAATACGGCCACGAACATACATACGGGTGGGGTCTCGAACGCCTACTCATGCATACGTACGACCAGGGCTTGTGTACCTAGCTGGGTCGGAACGGATAAACTGCATCGTTGTCGCATTCAAGGGGAGGAAACGGAATGCGTCATGTCCATCGGGAGGCAACAGAATATGTCGTGTTCATCAGGAGCCAACCGGCTTGGACGGAACAACCGATGGAAATGAGGCCTGGCGTACCGCAGAACGGAGGAGACGGCCTTGTGTTCGACCAGCCACGGTCTAAACGGGATCCTGTTCATCGGGAGGGGTCTGGCGTATCGTAAAACGGAGGAAACGAACTCCTCTTGGACCTCCTACGGTCGAAACGGGGTCCTGTTGACCGGGAGGGGTGTGCGTACCGCAAAATGGAGGAAACGGACCTGTGTTGGAGCGCTATGGTCAAAACGGGGGTCCTGTTCATCGGGAGGGGTGTGGTGTACCGCAAAATGGGACTCTACAGGGATATTATTCATCTCCACTGTCGACCTCCTCCAACCTCCATGGGCTATTGTTCATCCACCGTTGATCTACTCCAGCCTCCATCTGCAACTATTTATCCATGGGCTCCTGTTCATCCAGCCTCCACCGCTCCTCCACTGGCTAATGTTCAACCTGCCCTCTACACGGCGTCCTGTTCAACCACCCCTCCACAGGCTACTGTTCATCCAGCCCTCCACCGGCTACTGTTGAACCATCCCTCCATGGGGTCTTGTTCATCCAGCCCTCCACGGGGTCCTGTTCATCCACCCCCAACCGGCTCGATTGATCGTGGTCGTGTTCATCCAGCGGCAACGACCTTTACTACCACGGGGTCCTGTTCATCCACCCCCGCCCCACCGGGAACAGTTCACCCAAACCCCCCTCCCAACAACGCTCATTGTTCATCAAGAGGCAACAGGTAAGATCGGCTTCAGTTAGCAGCAGTAGCAAAGGAATCGCTCGACCGGGTTCAGTTAACAACCATCGATCGATCACTCGGGTCCAGTAACGCGTAGCCTACAGTGCAATCTCTTGGGTTTAGTTAGAGCCCAACACCTCGCTCGGATTCAGTTAGAGAGCAACACCTCACACACGCGCATACGTGTACGAGGGAAACGCGCATCGCTCGGTCCATGACCAACCACCGTAACCAGGAATGACATGATATTTTCCTCGCCCTCGCTTCTACCACGGTTTTTTCCGTCATGGATGGCCCAAAGAATGTCATGCAGCTGCGTCTCCAGCCCACCCAGGATGAAAAGCCCATTTTTGTCATGATTTTTTGTGATAGAAGTAGGATCCCACCAGATCTATGATGATACCAGGTTTTGTCACAATTATCATCATAGAATTGTCATAAGCATGACAGAAAAAATTTCGTTCGGCCCAAAATGTCATGGATCTGTCTTTTTTATAGTCTTGGCTACGGCCGTGGCAGCCCCTGTGGTGGTGGCTTCTCCTCCTATGAGAGCACCAGTAGCGGTGGCTATGATCAGCCACCCCGCCGGTGCTCTCAAATCGGGGAAGGCAACGGGCCATCTCGCCGCCGTGCTTTGGTGAAGCGGGAGGAAGGCTCGGACTAAGCTCCGGGCATTGCTGGAGCCTGGCCTCGGGAGCTGCTGCATGCGTGCGGCCTACTTTTGTTTAACCTGTCATTTCTCCTGCATTTCAAAAACATAGAGTACCCCGCTGGGGTGTGTAATGAACCATGGCACTTATGCCACTATGCTATGTTCAATATTTTGATGTTATGCCATGTTATCCATGTCCCGAGTAGGTGCGGTTAGGGTAACTTAGCTTGAAGTGTTTGCAGTAGTTTCCCACCTCGTGAGGGGGCACCCCTTCAACGGCCCCTGGCGAAGCCTCCTTCCCGACGACTCAGGAGCCACAGGCGTTGTAGAGGTGCAGAGTTGTTAGAAAACTTAACAGGGTGCCTTGTTCTTCCTCGCGCGAGCCCCCAGACGTGGGTTGGTTGTGGCTTACGCACCGCGCCGTGCTACTCGAGGGCATGGACTTAAGAGGGTGCACATGTCCACAAGCTCATTTGAGAGCATCTCACGAGGATTAAGAAGGCCGAAGCACTGGGGCAACAATGTTTCAACGAGGTGTGTTTGCGTGTGCGCAAACCAAAATGTGCACACCTGCATAGCCCCTGCGCATGGCACGCACGAGGAGGAGCGACGGGCAACTGCCACTCTTCCCGGGTCAAGACTGAGAGGTGGGCGAATCAAGAGGACAAAAATCCAACTCAGGAGAACGGAAAATGCGGAGACTCCGAATTCCATTAAAAATTTGCAAACTAGCTACAGAAAGCAAGCAAAAGGACAGTCGCGTCTGGCACCTAGTCTAGTATTCTCACCAGCGGAGAGCTAAGTGCTGCCACTAGGACGTGGGAGGAGCCCTCGTGAGGCCCGCGGGCGACTCTCAGGAGACTCTGGGGCGTGTATATCCCCACTCGTTATTATGTCAGAGTGTCACGTGTGGAGACCTTCACAGGCACGGGGCCTTGCTTCATGGGTAGAACTTCCGGAGGTGTTGGTTGTTCCAGGCATTCTGGATGGGGATCCCGTCCTGTGTCTCCAGGAGCGCGACGCCAGGCCTGGAGACACGGGCGATCCTGAACGGGCCGTCCCACATGGGTGAGAGCTTGTGCAGCCCCTCCCTGGAGAGCACCCGCCTCAGGACGAGATCACCCACCTCAAGCGTCTTGGAGCGGACGATGCGGCAGTGATACCACCGCAGCGCATGCTGGTACGTCACTGCTCGGAGCGAGGCTTGGCGGCGGCATTCCTCTCCCAGCACGATATCTATCCCCCGCGGGGCATCCTGGCATGCCTCATCAAATGCCAAGACCCGCGCAGAGCGATGCCTGACCTCATGTGGGAGAACCGCTTCGGGTCCGTAGACAAGGAAGAATGGAGTTTCGCCTATAGACTTGGTCGTGGTGGTGCAGATGGACCACAACACGGACGAGAGGTCTTCCAGCCAGCCCCTGCCATAGGCCTCGAGCTTCTTCTTGAAGGTTCTTGCCTTGACGCCTCTTAGAGCCTCTGCATTGGCACGCTCGTCTTGGCCGTTGCTCCTGGGGTGTGCCACTGAGGCGTAGCATATCTGCGTTCCAAGGTTAGCACAATATGTTTTGAAAAGGTTGGTAGTGAATTGCGAGCCATTGCTGGTGATGATGCGGTTAGGAACCCCAAACAAGCTCACGAGGCCCTTGATGAACTTGACCTCCGAGCCGGCAGGGATGGTGCAGATGGCCTCCATCTCCGCCCACTTGGTAAACTTATTGATGGCGACGTAGAGGTAATGGTAGCCCCAGGCGCTTGGGGTAATGGGCCCAAGATGTCTAGCCCCCAGACCCCGAATGGCAACGAGAGCGGGATGGTCTGGAAACCCTGAGCGGGCTGGTGGATCTGCTTGGCATGGAATTGGCAGGCTTTGCACCATCTCACCATCACGCTAGCGTCGTTGAGCGTCATTGCCCAGTAGAATCCACTGCGGAACGCCTTCGCTATAACTTTGGATATCCACCAAGCCAGCAGTGGCCATAGACCAACTTAGGCCAAAAGCCTAAGCTTGGGGGAGTACGTATTTCTCACCGACATCACATTCATGTTCCCACACTCATTCTAGTTGTTGGTGCTCATACTTTTCCTTATACCATTCATGCTAGTTTATTTTCTTTGCTAAGCCTTCTGCTTGTGTGTTCGAAAAAACCTTCAGAAAATCCAAAAAATTGTTGTAGCTTTTAGCTAGCTTACTTTCCATGCCTGTAGTAGTAATTAAAAGAAAACCCAAAAACATGTCTCATTCTTCTTCTACTTGTAGGGAGCTTTCCCGTGTAAATAGTTTTATTTCTTTTCTTATTCTTTGGGGGTCGAGAGGAGAAGACCATGATGAAAATGTTGAGTGGATCTCATATGCATTATTGTTGATTTAACCAGGAGCCCATATTACCTTGTCTTCTCCCTTGAATTAAATGTTTGCAGATTCCAGCTTAGTCCAATGCACGTGCACTATTATTATTATCCACACCGTTCAGTCGTGCGAGTGAAAGGCAATAATGAGGATATATGATGGACTAATTGAGATGAGAGAAGCTGGTATGAACTCGACCTATCTTGTTTTTGTAAATATGATTAGTTCATCGTTCCTGATTCAGCCTATTATGAATGAAACATGTTTGCAATGACAATTAGAGATTATAGTTGCCCGTGCGATGCTTAATTAGCTAGGAGTTTATAATGGTTTACCTTGGATGCCAACATGCTATTAAAATGGTTGTGATGTGGTATGATAGGGTGGTATCCTCCTTTGAATGATTCAGTGGCTTGACTTGGCACATGTTCATGCATGTAGTTGAAACAAAATCAACATAGCCTCCACGATATTTATGTTCATGGTGATTTATACCCTACTCATGCTTGCACTCATTGTTGATTAATCTTAATGCATGTTCATGACTATTGTCGCTCTCTAGTTGGTCGCTTTCCAGTCTTTTTCTAGTCATCACTTGTACCAAGCGAGAATACTGCTTGTGCATCCACTTCCATAAACCCCAAAGTTATTCCACATGAGTCCACCATACCTTCCTATAAGCGGTATCTACCTTCCGTTCCATGTAAATGTGTATGTGCCAAACTATAAACCTTCAAATGAAATTCTGTTTTGTATGCTCGAAAAGCTCATGTATCAACTAGGGTTGTCTATATCTTCCATGCTAGGTGGGTTATTCTCACGATGAGTGGACTCCGCTTATCACTCACTAGAAAATGGCTGGTAACCGGGATGCCCAGTCCCATGCTCAAATCAAAATAATTGCTAACAAACCTTCCCCAGGATTGTTGTTAGTGGGAGGCACCCGTTGTTTTGGACAAGCCATGGCTTGATGTTTGTTGGTGGTTGGGGGAGTATATACTTTACCATTCTATTTGGGAACCACCTATAATGTGTATAGCATGGAAGATAGCGAGATCTCTTGGTTGTTATGTTGACAATGAAAGTATGCCAATCAAAATATTATTTATCTGTGTTTGAAAACTCGAGCTATGGTACCTCTGCAAATCCCTACTTACCTCTGCGAAGGGCCTATCTATTTACTTTTATGTTGAGTCATTGTAACACCCATGATGCGGCTATATCTCCCTTGTGTCGGGGCATGACTTAGAGGCATAGCCGCATGGTAGGTTTGTTGCAAGAGGGGTAATCTTCACACAATCCCATGTACTCAATAAGAAAGGGATAAAGAGTTGGCTTACAATCGCCACTTCACACAAATACAAGTTAAACATACATCATCCAAAATAGAAACAAGTTCCGACTTTGGAACCGAAATAAAAGAAAGACAACCCCTAATGCTAGATCCCCGATCGTCCCAATTGGGATCCTCTACTAATCAACAGGAAACGAAACAACGCAACAAACAAGATCTTCATCGAGCTCCCACTTGAGCTGGGTTGTGTCACCTGCGCTGGTATCATCGGCACGTGTAACATTGTTGGAAGTATCTATGAGTCACGAGGACTCAGCAATCTCACACCCGCGAGATCAAGACTATTTAAGCTTATGGGTAGGAAAGGGTAGTGAGGTGGAGCTGCAGCAAGCACTAAGCATATATGGTGGCTAACATACGCAAATAAGAGTGAGAAGAGAAGCAACGCACGGTCGAGAAACTTGAAGTGATCAAGAAGTGATCCTGAAACTACTTATGTTCAAGCATAACACAAGGACCGTGTTCACTTCTCGGACTCCGCAGAGAAGAGACCATCACGGCTACACACGCGGTTGATTCATTTTAATCAAGTTAAGTGTCAAGTTCTCTACAACCGGATATTAACAAATTCCCATCTGCCACATAACCGCGGGCACGGCTTTCGAAAGTTCAAACCCTGCAGGGGTGTTCCAACATAGCCCATCACAAGCTCTCATGGTCAACGAAAGGATATTCCTTCTCCCAGGAAGACCCGATCAAACTCGGAATCCCGGTTACAAGACATTTCGATAGTGGTAAAACAAGACCAGCAAGACCGCCCGATGCGCCGACATCCCGATAGGAGCTGCACATATCTCGTTCTCAGGGCAGCACCAGATGAGCACTCTGTACAACTAAAACCAACCCTCAAGTTTCCCTAAGGTGGCGCTTGAAAGGACTCTAGTTCGGACCAACACTTAGAGAAGAACTGGCCCAGGGGGGGGGTTAAAATAAAGATGAACCTCGGGAGAGCGACTCCCAAGGGAAAAGTAGGTGGTGGTGAGGCAAATGGTAAGGTTGGGACTTGTTGGGGGAGTTTTATTCAAAGCAAACTGTCAAGGGGGCCCCATAACACCCAACCATGTAAGGAACACAAAATCAAGGAACATAACACCTGTGATGCATTAATTAAATAAGAGATATTGTGATATCCCTACATATCCATGTTCCAAGAAGGAACAAACTTCATCTTCACCTGCAACTAGCAATGGTATAAGAGGGGCTGAGCAAACGGTAACATATCCAAACAACGGTTTGCTAGGAAAGGAGGGTTAGAGGCTTGACATGGCAATATGGGAGGCATGATATAGCAAGTGGTAGGTATCGTGGCATAGCAATAGAGCGAACAACTAGCAAGCAAAGATAGAAGTGATTTTGAGGATATGGTCATCTTACTTGAGATCCCGCAAGGAAGAAGAACGAGTCCATGAAGGTGACAAACGGACGTAGCCGAACGGATCCTCACAAACATGACGTTATCGGAACTAACCGGAAAAAGCAACACCGGAAAGAAGCAGACAACATAGTAAACAACCATCACATAAGCATGGCATGATGCACAACCAAGTATGATGCATGCCCGGTTTAATGAGGCATGGCATGGCAAAGTGCACAAGCAAAACTACAAGTTAAGTGGAGCTCAATATGCAACGAGTTGCATATTGCCGGAACACCACATGACTTATTTAGTTCCCTCTCATTTATGTACTCAACAATATTAAATGTTGGTTATCATGGAAAGAGGTGAAGCATATGAAAACTACCTATCTAGGCAATTTAAATGAGGCCGGAACAAGTAACAAGTCCGGAGAAATCCTCATGAGCATATATTAAATTTGGTACTGTTCTGCCCTAAAGCATATTTTAGAGTTGTTCAACATGCAAAGTAAAGCCACCATGTTAAACTAGGCATTTTTCTACCCCATTTACATATAAAGTTTGATAAGTTTGGAGCTACGGTTATTTAGTTATAAATTAAAGCATTTTAGCATGGCATATGAGAAAAACAATGCAAACAGCAAGTTTAAACATTTTAAACATGGATGAAAGTTGTATATTATTAATCTACACAAAATTCTAAGCATTTTACATATAAAGTTTGTTTTAATCCGATGCACGGTTTGTGAGTTATGATATGCATGAACTAGAGGGACTATACTGTAAAACTAGCATTCTCTGGAAATAGACAAATTCGTAGACAGGAAAAAAACCTAAACGGGCCGAAACAGAGGCTAGCCCAACATGCACATGGTTGAGGGACTGGAGGGGAACTGCTCACTTTGGGCCAAAGGCCGGATTCGGCACAACAGAGGAGGAGAAGGGCGGGCCCACGGGATGCAGGACGGTGCTGGGCCTCGCTGGAGAGGTCAACGCATGCGCGGGAGTTCATCTTCTCGAAGCGGAGGCAAGTCTGACGCAGCAGGAGCTCGCCGGAGTTGGACGAACGGCGACCGGAGCGGGCAGAGGCCAGGGGACGACGGGGATGGGTGGATCAGGGGCAGGGTCGCCGGATCTAGCCAGCAGCACGGTCAATCGATAGGGTGGCGCGAAGCTCCACTTGCTATCCATGGCGGTGGCGCACCTGCAAGGAGGAAGCTGAGAAGTGAGAGGGTGCGGCAGCATGTAGTAGGGAAGAAAGGACGACGGGAGTGCGGGGTCGCCTGATCCGACGTGGTCGCCGGCAGCGACTTCGGCGAGCCGGCGGGAAGGATCGGACGGCGTGGTCGGGGTCGAGGGGATCCTCCCCTCGATCCAGATCGAGAGCAAGGGAGCATGGGGCAGTGTCGGGACCCCGATTCTAAGTCACACCGATCTAGCCTGTAACACCTCATATCACTTTGCGGCCTCACACACGGTATTTCCACGGGTGTCGCCTTACCATGGCCGGGACCGTTTGCGCCTTTTGGCTCACGTATATGATAGTATCGCTAGCATTCATATGACAGAGAACCCGAGCCGACATGGCTAGTCGTGAACCCAAAGCGGTGCTAACCTATGGGGACAGGCATACATGAATCACATCGAGCATGTCTATCAACAGCATATGAATCCGGGCTTTAGCACTAGGCTAACAGGACTCCGGGGAACCCGGGCTGTAGCAGGCTAGGCAGGACTCCGGAAGTCACCGCGTGACATTTCCCCGAAGGGACAGACACAGAAACGAAGTGAAACACATGCCGGCCAGTCAAGTGTCCTGAGCAGTAGTGCTGGGCTAGCAGGACTCCGGTGAACCGGGCTGTAGCAGACTACTATGGCTCAAGGAAGCACTAGACTACATTTCCCCATAAGAGAGGTTGCCAAGGATAAACAACCAGATTGTCGGATCCCACACATAGCAATACACGTTACACGTACGCATAACATGCAAGTATGTGCTGTACAACATGGCATCACAACATAACGCAAACTCATATAGATAAAGGCCCAAAAGAGCCACATAGCATTAAGTACAAGCAAGGGTCACATGTCCCATCATTCGGAGCATACAAGCAACAAGCGGAAGCATTACATGTCTGAGTACAGACAACTACAAATGAAAAAGGCTGAGGAGCCCGACTATCTACAACATCCGATCAAGATCGTAGCTGAGGTACAAGCTACTTGTCGAAGTCCAAGCGGTACTACTAGTGAGACAGATGTCTCACCTGCAAAACATAAATAAAGCAACATGAGTACAAAGGTACTCAGCAAGACTTACATCAGATCCTATCATACATGCACTTGTATCAAGAAGGTAATGTGGAGTTTAGTTGCAGCAAGCCAGCTTTGACTCAGTGGCTATCCTGTACTACGACTGCTGGTAACTCTTTTGAGGTGGCGCACACGAGTCCACTACTCACCATGTCAATACACTACTATGGATTCATTCCCGTCTTCCTACGAGATGGCCATCCATAGCACTCACACTTGTCTTGAGCATTTTAGAGTATCCACTTCAAGTTGTCTATGTACCACGTAAGCATCCAAGAAGTCCGTAACCGAGGACACGGCTATTCGAATAGATCATGATAACCCTGCAGGGGTGTACTTCTTCACACACGCTCTCACCACTTATCACCATGTACACGTCATGTACCTCGGCAACCTTCAAGCGGAAACCTGGCGAGGGTGTCGGCCACGACCTGACTAACCACACAGGACTCTAGTCCAGGTTTATCTCCTATTCGGGTTCCATCCGCAAGGAGATCCGGCCGGGGTGTCGCTCACGGCCCCAAACGATGTGTGTAGGGTTCCCAAGCCCACCTCGCCGGATGGATCTATGCTTGGTACACCGTGCCACTTGTGCCTAGTCTGTCCCAAGCCCACCTGGCCGTGTGCCACTTGGTAGAGTACTAACACTACCTACAAACACCAGAAACTAATTGCAACTCCTGGAAAAAGATCAAGTTGGTTAATAAGTCGAGAGAGCTTGGAGTGCCCGGAGCCCAATGTGTGGTAGTAGCTAGTCATTGGACAACATACACAGAACTCAGTGCTTAAGGACGGTTCTAGTGAGATAACCCACCATGTACTCCTACATGGCCTCTCACCGCTACCTTTACCAAATCGTGTTCACACGCTTAACTCTCAGCACCAGAACATATCATACCACTCCAATTCATTCCCGATGAATCAGACCTGACACAACTCTAAGAAATAGCAGGCATGGCATGGCAAGAACACAACATGGCTCAATCAACTCCTACACATGCTATTGGGTTTTAACTATTTACTGTGGCAATGATAGGTCATGCAGAGGAATGGGTTCAACTACCGTAGCATAAAGTAGCAGTTGAATCGTTGTTGTCCTAATGCAATAATGAGAGCAGGAGCGAGAGAGTAGGATTGTATCGGAATGAACAAGGGGGTTTTCTTGCCTGGTAGATCAACAGGGGGGGTACTGCTCCACCGATAGGTAGTCTCGAACACTTTCCGGAGCAGGACCTATCGAGAAGGAACGGTGTCGGAAATCAAACACAAGCATATGCAACATTATGATGCATGAACATGGCATGAGTATGTGATGTTGTTTGAGCTAATGCAACTAGCATTCATTTGGTTAAAGTCCATTTGAACTAAAGATTCAAATGCACCTTTAACATAAGCTCTTAGATATGCCATAAGTGTGTTTTCATATATACAGCATGTATAGATGGTTTGTCATGCATGAAAATGGTGCAGATGGATAGATTGAATTTTTCTGATAATTTTTCATATATAAATTATTTCAATCTGAGCTACGGTTGAATTTCTATGAATTTTTGAAGTTTATATCATTTTCTGGAATTTCCTGATTTATTTTAATACCAGAAAATGATATATTGCGTCAGCATGACGATAGCATTGCGTCAGCGGGTCAAAGGAGTTGTCCGAGTCAAACCTGACGTGTGGGATCCACACGTTAGTGACTCAGTTAGTTAACAGGGGGTTTATTTAGCCTAATTAGGATTAGTGGGCGCCGGGCCCACTGGTCAGTGACTAACTAGGTAACTAACCTAGGTTAATTAGTGTTAATCTAATATTAACTAAATGTCAGGGGGGTGGCCCACGCGTTAGTGACACAAGGGGGAGGTCAAACTGGGCCCACCCAGTCAACGGTCAGCGGGGTCAAAGCCACCGGCGGCTTGACGCCGGCGAGCCAGACGCGGTGGAGGGCCTCGGATTTCGCCATCCGGCGACCATTTGGACGGCAAAGACCACTGGCGAGGAGCCAGCGCTCGTCCGCGTCATCTGGAGCAAGTCGGAGAGGCGGGGACGGCCGGAGCTCGCTAGAGCGGAGCTCGGGGCGGCGGCCGGAGCACGGGCTTCAAGCGGATGCGGCTGTGGGGCACGGGGAGGCCACCCGAGGGGCTCTGCGGCACCCTCGTGGCACCAGGAGCACGGTGACGTGCTCGGTTGCGGCTGGCTCGGCCCCTAGCCATGGTGGCACCATGGTCGGTGGCGAGGTGCTACGGCTTCAGTCGAAACGGCGGCTGCGGTGATCGAGAAGCAAGGGGAAGAGGGGCAAACAACGATGGAGCTCACAGCGGTCGCAGAGGGCGTCGAAGCGGGCTCGGGGAAGCGTTGGTTGCCACGAATTCGACGGCGGCGATCCACGGCGGCCGAGGCCGAAGACGAGCGTGATGAGGATGCTATGGGGCGTCCCGGCTTGCCTGGGTCGGTGGAGAAGACGAGGACGACGTCGCAGAGCTCGTAGACACGTCAGAGGGACAAGGCGAAGACGGTGGCCGTGGTAGCAGCGATCGGCGGCAACGGGCTCGCTCGGATGCGAGGAAAGGGAGAGATCTAGGGGAGGAGGGAGAGCGAGAGAGAGTGCGAGAGGTCCGGGGGAAGTGCGTGGCGTCGTCGGGGGCCTCCAGCAGCGAGCGGGGAAGCAGGAGGTGGCCGGCACGTGCTTGCGCGCGTCGGGCACACGCGCGCCGTCCTCCTGGCAGGAGGTAGGCGACGACTGGCGTCGCCAGTCGGCTGCGCCGGCTAGAGGAGCTGGGCTGCTAGGCAGGTAAGGCCAGGTGAGATTTCTCCATTTTGTTTTCTTTTCTATTTTCTGACCTCTGTTTTGATTTAATAAAAATACTAAATCAAGTTATTTTCTTCTGAAAAATTTTGCAGGGGCCTAAAGGATTATTCCAAAGCCCCTCACCAAAATTCAGAATTATTGGACAATATTTTTTATATATAAAAATATTTATCCAGCGCAAAGAATTACTGGATTAATTCCAAATGGCCAAAATAAATTTATGAGCTCCTAAAAATATTGGTTTGAAATTTTACCTCTGCCCAATATTTTCAAAGAGAGACATGAACATTTTCTTGGACCCTTTTGGAGCAATTTTTATCTGGGTCTTTTCCAGAAATGATTTCTGAGGGTTTTACAAATCCCCATTTCAAATTTTAAATGAAATTTAAACGTGATGCACACATGACTAGCTAGCCTAGGTCATACCAGAACTAGGGATGTGACAGGCAGCGACCAAACGGGCCTGGGCGGGCCTCCCGCGGGCTACGGCGGGCCGCGGTGGCTGGAGGGAGGCAAGGGACAGGTGGCGCCCTCCCAGTGGCTTCGGCTGTGATTGGCGGCGGCGCTGGCGAGTGGGGCGACGCCAAGTGGCAGAGGAAGTGTGTCCGGGCACGTAAAGCAAAGAGGGGGCGGCGGCTGTAGGTGGTAGGAGGGTTAGGGTATGTTTAGGGGCTAGGGATTTCGAAAATGGCAAGGGGGCTGCTTAAATAGGAAGGGGCTAGGGTTTAGGTGGGTTAGAAGGGTTTCGGAACCCTCCGATCTCGACCGGATGGTTCCGGACACGAGGATGGAGTAGTGGGTTGTGATGGGTTGTGCAAGTGGACTAGTGGGCTGAGAGGAGAGGAAGATGGGCAGCCCGGCACATGTTTCCGGATCCCAGAAACGTCCGACGATAGACCGACTATATTGCCGCTATAGTAATTTGTTGGGTATCAAACGAACTCCGAATGCGACGAAACTTGGCAGGCGGCCTACTAACAACATAACAACACTGCATGCCAACTTTCAACCCATTCCGAGAACATTTTCTGTCCACTTATAAAATACTATTTTGGAGGTGCCGCAGGCGCGTGCAAGTTTGTCTGGGCTCAGAACGGACAATGGAAGGAACGGGGGAACCCGGACGGATGCAAGTTTTGAAAACATGATGCTGCAATGCACATGATGACATGACAAGATGCGACACGCAAGCAAATGACATGGCAACAACAACGAATAACTGGAAGACACCTGGCGCATCGGACTCGTGGCATTACAGTCATCATCCTCTTATTAAAAAGCACCAGTTAGAGAGCACCGCTGTCATTCGCATGCATTGCTATTAATTTACATTGAGTATGACTGTGAATGGATCTCTTTTACCATGAATTACAATGTCTAGTTAGTCCTTGGTCTTCAGGGGTGCTCTGCATTTATGTTTTGTGCTCTCAGAAAGGGCTAGCTAGGTACCATCTTGTTATATCATGTTATGATTGTTTTGAGAAAGAGTTGTCATCCGAGATTTATTATTATTGCTCGCTAGTTGATTATGCCATTGATATGAGTAAAGATAAGACCTAAATGTTACTATGAATATGGTTACTTCATAATCTTTGCTGAAAACTTGAATGCTGGGTTTACATATTTGAAACAACAAGATCAAACAGAGTTTGTAAAAGTTTTTCTTTATCACTTTCAGTTTGTCAACTGAGTTGCTTGAGGAAAAGCAAATGTTTAAGCTTGGGGGAGTTGATACATCTCCAATGTATCTACTTTTCCAAACACTTTTTCCCTTGTTTTGGACTCTAACTTGCATGATTTGAATGGAACTAACCCGGACTGACGCTGTTTTCAGCAAAATTGCCGTGCTGTTATTTTTGTGCAGAAATAAAAGTTCTCGGAATGACCTGAAAATCCACGGAGACACGTTTTGGAATTAATAAAAAATAATGACGAAGGAATCAGCATCAGAGGGCCCACACCCTGTCCATGAGGGTGCAGGGCGCCCCCCCTTTGGGCGCGCCCCCTGCCTGATGGGCCCCCTGAGAATCCACCGACGTCAACTCCAACTCTATATATTCACTTTCGGGGAGAAAAAAACAGAGAGAAGGATTCATCACGTTTTACGATACGGAGCCGCCACCAAGCCCTAATCTTCATCGGGAGGGCTGATCTGGTGTCCCTTCGGGGCTCTAGAGAGGGGAATCCATGGCCATCGTCATCATCAACCTTCCTCCATCACCAATTTCATGATGCTCTTCACCATGCGTGAGTAATCACATCGTAGGCTTGCTGGACGGTGATGGGTTGGATCAGATTTAACTTGTAATCGAGTTAGTTTTGTTAGGGTTTGATCCCTAGTATCCATTATGTTCTAAGATTGATGTTGCTATGACTTTGTAATGCTTAATGCTTGTCACTATGGCCCGAGTGCCATGATTTTAGATCTGAACCTATTATGTTTTCATGAATATATGTGAGTTCTTGATCCTATCTTGCAAGTCAATAGTCACCTACTATGTCTTATGATCCGGTAACTCCGAAGTGACAATAATCGGGACCACTCCCGTTGATGACCGTAGTTTGAGGAATTCATATATTCACTGAGTGTTAATGCTTTGGTCTGGTACTCTATTAAAAGGAGGCCTTAATATCCCTTAGTTCCAATAGGACCCCGCTGCCATGGGAGGGTAGGATAAAAGATGTCATGCATGTTCTTTTCCATAAGCACATATGATTATATTCGGAATACAAGCCTACATTACATCGATGAACTGGAGCTAGTTCTGTGTCACCCTATGTTATAACTGTTGCATGAGGAATGCATCCGACATAATTATCCATCATTGATCCATTACCTACGAGCTTTTCACATATTGATCTTTACGTAGTTACTTTTCCGTTGCCACTGTTACGATTGCTACAAAAACTACTACGGTTACTTTTGCCACCGTGATCGTTACTTCCATACTACTTTGCTACTAAATACTTTGCTGCAGATATTAAGTCTTTCAGGTGTGGTTGAATTGACAACTCAACAGCTAATACATGAGAATATTCTTTGGATCCCCTTGTGTCTAATCAATAAATTTGGGTTGAATACTCTACCCTCGAAAACTGTTGCGATCCCATATACTTGTGGGTTATCACCCGGCAGCTAATGTTGCCGGGGAGACTGAAGCCTCTGCGCGGAAGACCTCTTCGGGTAATTAATTAGATCTTTTTTTCTTGTTTCTTTCTTTTATTATCTTGTCCCATGCTTCTGGCTCTTTAATATCTCTGCTTCCTTATTGTTGCTTGTTGACTTCTCCTGCAGTCCCTCAGGCCGAAGAGCCTGAGTTGCTGGAGGAAGTGGCCAGTATAGGGAGGGATGCCGCAGATGAAGCCTCCAAGATTGATGCTGCGGAGGGGCAGGGACATGGTGCCGGGAGCGTCCCTGACCCCTGACATGAACGGAATAGGTCCTTGAGAGAGCACCAGGGGCAGGGGCAACATTGAAGGAGAAAGTTCCCATGCAAACCATGGATCCCCCTCCCTCATTCGGAATAGTGAGGGGGAAGGGCCTCGCCACTATCTTAGATCTAGTTGGCGCTAGTGCTGTCACAGTCAAGACTCGGAGCCCCCAGCTCATCAGCGACGGCGAGCATGGAACTTGATGAAGAGCTCCAGCACATTCAGGCACCGCTGTATCAAGGGGTCGACGCGGCAGACGATTCTACTACCGTCATGATGGACATATCCTTCTTGGAGTCCATGGCGGCAAGTATCAAAGAGATGTAGGGATGGCACAACCAGAAATGGTAGGTGCTCAAGCAGCAGCGCAAGTCTGCTAACAAGATCGACTGGCAGTTGAAGGACAAGGGCAACGAGCTATGCGATTGGCACAGCAAGCAGTTCCAGGTCCTGATGAAGTAGCAGGAGACAATCTTGATGGCGAGCGAGGATGTCATTGCCCGGAAGACTCGCATGGCGGAGCGCAAGTCGCTTCTGGATGCCAGAGAGTAGGACATCTCTTCTCGGGAGGAGAAGCTTGAGGACACCCTCCGCACCAAAGATGATGATCTGGAAGCCCTTGTGCAGCAGCGTACCAAGGAGCTAGAGGATAAGCAGAAGGACGCCTTGGATGCCTTAACTACTGATTCTGCCACCTAGTTGAAGAAACTTGCTGATGACCTTGTCGGCGCTTCCTCTCCCAAGACTGCACTTGACCAGCAGCTGACCAAGCTGACGGAAGAGCTTGCTGGGAGCGCCAAGAAGGTCGAGACCTTCAAGGAGGAGGCGCAGAAAGTTGGGATCCTTTTGAAGGATACACAATCGCATCTCTCCTCCAAGAGTCAAGATCTCGGGGCCGCCAACAGCACCATTGACGACCTGAAAGCCAGGATCGGCAGCTTGGAGAGCTCGGTAGAGTCCAGCGGAGCCTGTGAGCAGCAACTATCAAAGGATTTGGACACCGCTAGGCGCCTGTGGAAGGATGCAGAGGACCAACTAGCGAACCATTCCGAGCAGGTCAACCTCTAGATCAATAGCTTGATCGATATTGCCGAGCGCCTCACTGCCCAAGCAACACAGATGGCCATGGTAGGGCCAGTCTTTTTAGTCAGCAGGTAGGAGGTCCCTAGTTTCAAACTTGGGGTCTTCTTCAACGAGCTGATTGACAACCTAAAGATGCATGAAGAGGGGAGGGTCGGTCGCTTCGCGACTAAATCCCACAAGCTAGCCCGCGACGCCCTCTTCATGGTTTTGAGCAACATTGCATACCACCATCAACACATCGACCTTGCTGATGGCTTCAGGAAGCCGCCGGAGGGCGTGGACGTTCCTTCTACTGAGGAGAAGGCTGCTCCACTCACTGCCAATGTCCTTTCAGTCCCAACGGCTCCATGCGTTCGCTAAACCCGGTGCTAAACTTCCTTCGCCACTATACTGTCCTGTAATAAAACATGATGCATGTCCTGATGTTTAGACATCTTTTTATTTATGCTCGCGCAAGACTGATGTTTTTGCTTAATCTTAGTTACATGTTTATCCCCTTAAATTTCATTCGTTAGTGTTCTTATGATTAGCCCCTATGCATATTTTGGTTGCCTGTCGGTATCGTATTTATCGCGATTGTCATAAAGGTCAAGCCATTATCATTCTTCTTGGCGTGGATGCATCCCGGCAAGTTTTTCCTTGGTAGCTTTTGATGCAGACACTCATTCTACGAGTGGGCTCAGAATAGAACGAGGGTGTCGACAAAAATACTAGCAAGGTTCCATCACACGAGGGATTTCCTCATACGAACACTTCAGTACCCAGGGGACAAACAAAATGCAAAATCTTAAACTCATAAGGGAGCGATAACTGCATGAACTTAGCTTTCATCTTTGCTATCGGCATTTTGGGAACCAGGGTACACAGACTTGCCTGCCTACGACCGACAGCATGGCTCCATCAACGGCCTGGTACGGCCCATCTTCAGCATCTACGAAACAAGACCCTCGTGACGGGCCAAGCCTCGCGCGGCGGACAACGCCAAGACCTCCAGAGGGAGTAGCCACCCTAGGCTGGCTCCTGAGGAGTGGAGATTCCTATGCAACCGCCGATCTCATGAGGTCCGAATGATGTAAGCCATGACGACCACGATTAGGCAGGCACCAGCGGGCATAGTACAACAGGTTTCCTCTTTGGTGATAAAGAGTCAAGCGCTGGCGCGGAGTTCGAAGGAATCAGCCAAAGGTTTCCATTCCTGTGCTACAAGACTAAGACCGCGAGGACGGCAGGATGGAGGTCATCGCCGAGCCCACCACGACGTCACAACTGGAAGCTTTGCAGGAGATGACCACCTTTCGTCAGGATAAGATGTACTATTTCTCTCCCTTCAAACTTGGCCATTGTGGGATACATTCCCGCCCTCGTTTTGGGTGAAGAGGACCTAGGCCTCTATAAATATAGGTTAGCCACCACCATAGAAGGGGATCGAGCCATCCGAACCCTCACCAACTCACACCAACACAAGAGAAGACCTCTAGAGGCAGTTCTTCCTTTGTACTAGTTCATCCTCAACTCACCTCAAGGCTAATCCACCACAAAGAAGGAGTCACTACAAAAAAGACCCATCCATGACATTTTAGGCCGAACAAATTTTTTTGTCATGCTTAAGACACTTCTATGAAGATAATTGTGACAAAACCCGACATCATCATAGATGTGGTGGGCTCCTACTTCTATGACAAAAATCATGACAAAAAATGGGCTTTTCATCCTGGGCGGCCCAGAGACGCAAGTGCATGATATTCTTTGGGCCGTCCATGATGGAAAAAAACCATGGTAGAAGCGAGGGTGAGGAAAATGTTGGGGAGTTCCCGGTTATGGTGGGTGGTCGGGGGCCGAGCGATGCACATTTCTCTCGTAACCGTACATGCATGGGTGCGAGGTGTTGGGCTCTAACTGAACCCGAGCGAGGCATTCGCCTACTGAACCAGAGCAATTGCACTGCAAGCTACGCGTAACTGAACCCGAGCAATCAATCGATCTGGCTATTAACTGAACCGGTCGAGCAATTCCTTCGCTACTGCTGCTAACTAAAGCCGATCGAACCCTGCTGCCTCCTTCCCTTGATGATCAGTAAGCGTTGTCGGGGGGCTTGGATGAACAGTTACCGGTGGGGGGGGGGGGTTGGATGAACAGGAGCCCGCGGTGTTGCCACTGGATGAACAGGACCCTGATCGATCGAGCCGGTTGGGGGTGGATGAACAGGACCCCGTGGAGGGCTGGATGAACAGGACCCTGTGGAGGGCTGGTTGAACAATAGTCGGTGGAGGGCTGTATGAATAGTAGCTCGTGGAGGGGTGGTTGAACAGGACCCCGTGGAGTGGGCTGGTTGAACAGTAGCTGGTGAAGGAGCGGTGGAGGCTGGATGAACAGGAGCCCGTGGATGAACAGTCATAGGTGGAGCTGGAGGAGGTTGACAGTGGATGAATAGTAGCCCGTGGAGGCTGGAGGAGGTCAATGGTGGAGATGAACAATATCCCGTGGAGTCCCGCTTTGCGGTACGCCACACCTCTCCCGATGAATAGGACCCCTGTTTAGACTGTAGCGCTCCAACACAAGTCCGTTTTCTCTGTTTTGCGGTATGCCACACCCCTCCCGATCAACAAGACCCCATTTCGATCATAGGAGGTCCAAGAGAAGTCCGTTTCCTCCGTTTTGCGGTACGTTAGACCCCTCCTGGAATAGGATCCCGTTTCGACCATGGTCGGTCGAACACAAGGCCGTTTCCTCCGTTTTGCGGTACACCAGGCCCCATTTCGATCGGCTATTCCATCCAAGCCGGTTGGATCCCGATGAACACGACGATGTAGTTTCTCCGTTCTGACCCACCCATGTACATGAGCCCTGGCCGTACGTATGCACGAGCAGGCGTTCGAGACCCCGCCCGTATGTACGTACATGGCCGTATTTACTTTCTTGCACCCTGATTGTGCGTTCCTTTACATGCTACGTGCTAATGTCTACTACGACACATGCACGCCTATACTACAACACGTGCCCTTCCTTACACGACCACGGTTCATAGATGCAGCCTCCAGACCGACCGATCATATGTACGTACATGTTCATGACCAGAATGACAACACTACGTACGCTTCGACCAGGTGGGTCCCGACTGTCAGGCATTTCCTTGCGTGCGAAGATGTAGCTGGTGGGTCCCAACAATCAGGGGGGTGATACGTCCATTTTGCATCATGCTTTTATATTGATATTTATTGCATTATGGGCTGTTATTACACATTATGTCACAATACTTATGCCTATTCTCTCTTATTTTACAAGGTTTACATAAAGAGGGAGAATGCCAGCAGCTGGGATTCTGGGGTGGAAAAGGAGCAAATATTAGAGACCTATTCTACACAGCTCCAAAAGTCATGGAACTTCACGGAAGTCATTTTCAGAATATATAAAAAATATTGAGCACATGAAGTTCCGGAGGGAGGCCACACCCTGCCCACGAGGGGGGGGGGGCGTGCCCTACCCCCCTGGGTGCGCCCCCTGCCTCGTGGGCCCCTGGTGGCCCTCTGATGCCCATCTTCTGCTACACGGAGTCTTTCGTTGAGGAAAAAATCACAAGCCATCTTTCGGGACGAGACTCCGCCGCCACGAGGCAGAGCCTTGGCGGAACCAATCTAGGGCTCCAGCGGAGCTGCTCTGCCGGGGACACTTCCCTCCGGGAGGGGAAATCATCACCATCGTAATCACCAACGATCCTCTCATCGGGAGGGGGTCAATCTCCATCAACATCTTCACCAGCACCATCTCCTCTCAAACCCTAGTTCATCTCGTGTATCCAATTCTTGTCTCTAAGTCTGGGATTAGTACCCGTGGGTTGCTAGTAGTGTTAATTACTCCTTGTAGTTGATGCTAGTTGGTTTATTTGGTGGAAGATCATATGTTCAGATCCTATATGCATGTTAATACCCCTCTGATTTGGTATCCGTTCGATATTTTGCTGAGATGTATGTTGTCTCTCCTCTAGTGGTGTTATGTGAACGTCGACTACATGACACTTCACCATTATTTGTGCCTAGAGGAAGGCATTGGGAAGTAATAAGTAGATGATGGGTTGCTAGAGTGACAGAAGCTTAAACCCTAGTTTATGCGTTGCTTCGCAAGGGGCTGATTTGGATCCACATGTTTCATGCTATGGTTAGGTTTACCTTAATACAAATGCTTGCAATAGAGGTTAATCATAAGTGGGATGCTTGTCCAAGTAAGGACAGTACCCAAGCACCGGTCCACCCACATACCAAATTATCAAAGTACCAAACGCGAATCATACGATCGTGATGAAACCTAGCTTGACGATAATTCCCATGTGTCCTCGTGAGCGCTTTTCTCTATATAAGAATTTGTCTAGGCTTGTCCTTTGCTACAAAAAGGATTGGGCCACCTTGCTGCACTTTATTTAGTTTTGTTACTTGTTGCTCGTTACAAATTATCTTATCACAAAACTATCTATTACCTATAATTTCGGTGCTTGCAGAGAATACCTTGCTGAAAACCGCTATCATTTCCTTCTGCTCCTCGTTGGGTTTGACACTGTTACTTATCGAAAGGACTATGAGAGATCCCCTATACTCATGGGTCATCAAGACTCTTTTCTGGTGCCGTTGCCGGGGAGTGAAGTGTCTTTGGTAGGTGGAATTTGGTAAGGAAAACATTATATAGTGTGCTGAAATTTACTGTCACTTGTTACTGTGGAAAGTAATCCTCTGAGTGGCTTGTTCGGGGTATCTTCACCCTAACCAGTAGAGCAAAGAGTTGCTCCTCAACCTATTGAACCTACTGAAAATGAAAATGTCTACTTTGAGGTTCCTTCGGGTATGATAGAAAATCTGCTACCTAATCCTTTTGCAGGAGACGGAACAATGCATCCTGATGAGCACCTAATATATGTGGATGAAGTTTGTGGATTATTTAAGCTTGCAGGTGTGCTCGATGATGTTATTAAGAAGAAGGTATTCCCTTTATCTTTGAAGGCATATGCATTGACATGGTATAGGCTATGTGATGATATGGGATCATGGAACTACAAACGATTGAAATTGGAATTTCATCAGAAGTTTTATCCTATGCATCTTGTTCATCAATTATATATATAATTTTTGGCCTCGCGAAGGAGAAAGCATCGCTCAAGCTTGGGGGAGGCTTAAATCAATGTTATATTCATGCCCCAATCATGAGCTTCCAAGAGAAATAATTATTCAAAATTTATATGCTCGACTTTCTGATAACAATCGCACCATGCTTGATACTTCTTGTGCTAGCTCTTTTATGATGAAGACTATTGAATTCAAATAGGATTTATTGGAAAGAATTAAATGCAACTCTGAAGATTGGGACCTCGACGAAGGTAAGAATTCAGGTATGACACCTAAGTTTGATTGTGTTAAATCTTCTATGGATACCGATGTTTTCCGTAAATTTAACACTAAATATGGACCTGACTCTGAAATAGTAGTTTCTTTCTGTGAATCTTTTCCTACTCATGTTGATCTCCCTAGGGAGTAGTGGTTTAAATATCATCCTCCTATAGAAGTAAAAGTAGCTGCACCTATTAAAGTTGAAGAAAAGACTGTCACTTATAATGATCCTATTATTCCAACTGCTTATCTTGAGAAACCACCTTTTCCTGTTAGGATAAAAGATCATGCTAAAGCTTCAATTGTGGTTCATAAAAGCAATATTAGAACCTATACACCTCCTGAGGAAATGAAAGTTGAACCTAATATTGCTATTGTTAAAGATCTCTTGTCTGATAATATTGATGGGCATGTTATTCATTTCTGTGATGAGACTGCTAGAATTGCTAAACCTTGTGCTAAAGATAAACATAGACCCGTGGCAGGCATGCATGTTATTTCTGTTAAAATAGGAGATCATTGTTATCATGGATTATGCGATATGCGTGCCAGTGCTAGTGCTATACCTCATGACTTATACAAAGAAATTATGCATAATATTGCACCTGTTGAGATAGAAGATATTGATGTTACCATTAAGCTTTCCAATAGAGATACCATATCACCCGAATTGTTAGAGATGTTGAAGTCTTGTGTGGGAAAACAAAATATCCTGCTGATTTTCTTGTTCTTGGTTCCCCACAAGATAGCTTTTGTCCCATTATATTTGGTAGACCCTTCTTGAACACAGTTAATGCTAAGATAGATTGTGAAAAGGATGTTGTTACTATTGGTTTATGTGATATGTCTCATGAATTTAATTTCTCTAAATTTCGTAGACAACACCATGAAGAGGAATTTCATAGACAACACCATGAAGAGGCACCTTTATTGTCGTGCCTCCTAGTGATCCTTTAGAATAGTATTTGCTAGACCATGAAAATGATATGTTTATGAATGAAAGAAGGGAAATAGATGAAGTATTCTTTAAACAGGAACCCATCCTGAAACACAATTTTCCCATCGAAATCCTAGGGGATCCTCCTCCACCCAAGGGTGATCCCGTGTTAACCTTTCAGAGCATGAAGAAGAGAGATTATTGAAAACTCTGAAGAAGCACCGTGCTGCTATTGGATATACTCTCGATGATCTTAAGGGCATTAGTCCCACACTATGTCAACACAAAATAAATTTGGAGAAAGACGCCAAACCAGTTCGTGATCACCTACGACGGCTGAATCCTAAGATGAATGAAGTGGTAAGAAAAGAAATACTAAAGCTTCTAGAGGCAGGTATAATTTATCCCGTTGCTAATAGTCAGTGGGTAAGTCCTGTCCATTGTGTCCCTAAAAAGGGAGGTATTATTGTCGTTCCTAATGATAAAGATGAATTGATTCCACAAATAATTATTAGAGGTTATAGGATGGTAATTGATTTCTGCAAATTAAATAAGGCTACTAAAAATATCATTACCCCTTACCTTTTATTGATCAAATTCTATAAAGATTAACCAAACATACACATTTTTGCTTTCTAGATGGTTATTCTGGTTTCTCTCAAATACCTGTGTCAGCTGATGAGCAATCTAAGACCACTTTTACTTGCCCATTCGATACTTTTGCTTATAGACATATGCCTTTTGGTTTATGTAATGCACCTGCTACCTTCCAAAGATGCATGATGGCTATATTCTCTGACTTTTGTGAAAAGATTTGTGAGGTTTTCATGGACGATTTCTCCGTCTATGGATCCTCTTTTGATGATTGCTTAAGCAACCTTGATTGAGTTTTGCAGAGATGTGAAGAAACTAAACTTGTCTTGAATTGGGAGAAGTGCCATTTTATGGTGAATGAAGGTATTGTCTTGGGGCATAAAGTTTCTGAAAGAGGTATTGAAGTTGATAAAGCTAAGGTTGATGCTATTGAAAAGATGCCATGTCCCAAGGACATCAAAGGTATAAGAAGTTTCCTTGGTCACGCCGGTTTTTATAGGAGGTTCATTAAGGACTTCTCACAAAAATTCTCGGCCTCAGACTAATTTATTACAAAAAGATATACCATTTGTTTTTGATGATGATTGCGTAGAAGCATTTGAAATACTTAAGAAAGCATTGATCTCTGCACCTATTGTTCAGCCACCTGATTGGAATTTACCCTTTGAAATTATGTGTGATGCTAGTGATTATGCTGTAGGTGCTTTTCCAGGGCAAAGAGTTGATAAGAAATTAAATGTTATTCAATATGATAGTAAAACTCTAGACAATGCTCAAAGAAATTATGCTACTACTGAAAAAGAATTTTTGGAAGTTGTATTCGCTTGTCATAAGTTTAGACCTTATATTGTTGATTCTAAAGTAACTATTCACACGGATCATGCTGCTATTAAATATCCGATGGAAAAGAAAGATGCTAAACCTAGACTTATTAGATGGGTTCTCTTGATACAAGAATTTGATTTGCATATTATTGATAGAAAGGGAGCTGAGAACCCCGTTGCAGACAACTTGTCTAGGCTAGACAATGTTCTTGATGACCCACTACCTATTGATGATAGATTTCTTGATGAACAATTAAATGTCATAAATGTTTCTCATACTGCACCATGGTAAGCTGATTATGCTAATTACATTGTTGCTAAATATATACCACCTAGCTTTACATACCAGCAAAAGAAAAAGTTCTTCTATGATTTGAGACATTACTTTTGGGATGACCCACATCTTTATAAAGAAGGAGTAGATGGTGTTATTAGACATTGTGTACCTGAGCATGAACAGGAACAGATCCTACGCAAGTGTCACTCCAAAGCTTATGGAGGACTCCACCCTGGAGATAGAACTGCACATAAGGTATTGCAATCCAGTTTTTATTGGCCTACTCTCATCAAGGATGCTCGTAAGTTTGTTGTATCTTGTGATGAATGTCAAAGAATTGGTAATATTAGTAGACGGCAAGAAATGCCTATGAATTATTCACTTGTTATTGAACCATTTGATGTTTGGGGCTTTGATTATATGGGACCTTTTCCTGCCTCCAATAGATACACACATATTTTAGTTGCTGTTGATTACGTTACTAAGTGGGTAGAAGCTATTCCAACTAGTAGTGCTGATCATAACACCTCTATAAAGATGCTTAAAGAAGTCATTTTTCCAAGGTTTGGAGTCCCTAGATATTTAATGACTGATGGTGGTTCACATTTTATTCATGGTGCTTTCTGTAAAATGCTTGCTAAATATGATGTTAATCATAGAATTGCATCTCCTTGTCACCCACAGTCTAGTGGTCAAGTAGAATTGAGTAATAGAGAACTCAAATTAATTTTGCAAAAGACTGTTAATAAATCTAGAAAGAATTGGTCCAATAAACTTGATGATGCATTATGGGCCCATAGAACTGCATATAAAAATCCTATGGGCATGTCTCCGTATAAAATGGTTTATGGTAAAGCATGTCACTTACCTCTCGAACTAGGACATAAGGCTTATTGGGCTATTAATGAACTCAATTATGATTTTCAAACTTGCCGGTGAGAAGAGGTTATTTGACATTAGCTCACTTGATGAATGGCAAACCCAACCCTATGAGAGTGCCAAATTATTTAAAGAAAAAGTTAAAAGATGGCATGACAAAAGAATAAAATAGCGTGAGTTTAATGTAGGTGATTATGTATTGCTATAGAACACTCATTTAAGATTTTTTGTAGGAAAACTTCTCTCTAAATCGAAAGGTCCTTACGTTATCGAGGAGGTCTATCGTTCCGGTGCCGTAAAAAACAACAACTTCGAAGGCACAAATCCGTAGGTGGTGAACGGTCAAAGAATTAAACATTATAACTCAGGTAATCGTATAAATGTTGAAACCAATGTTATTGAAACCGTAACCATGGAGGAATACATAAGGGACACTTTCCGGAACGTTTCAGACTCCGAAAAGGAATAGGTATGTGGTACGGTAAGTAAACCGACGCCAAAACAGTTCTAATGGCAATTTTCTTCTGTTTTGGAATATTTAGAAAAATAGAAAAATAGGAAACAGTCTGGGAAGGACACGAGGGCTCCACGAGGGTGGAGGGCGCGTCCTACCCCCTGGGCACGCCCCCTACCTCGTGGGCACCTCGTGTGCTCTCCGGACTCCATTTTCTTGCACGTTACGTATTTCGGTCGGTAAAAATTCATTATATAATCTCCCGGAGGTTTTGACTCCCGTATCACGCAATTATACTCTGTTTGTGTTTCGAGCTGTTGTTGCTGCAAATTAGAGCAAGATGTCTTCGCAAGAGTCAGTCGGGGAGAGCCGGGTGTCTCATGGGAGAGTCATGTCACCAACTGAATCTACATGGCCGTTCGTTCTAAAAAGGAGACAATATCCTATATCGGTTTGCTCTGCTATGACTATCAAGAAAAGCCAGGGGCAATCTCTAAACAAGGTAGAACTATGTCTACCTAAACAAGTTTTCACACATGGACAACTATATGTAGCTTTCTCAAGAGTCACAAAAAAAAGATGGACTGCAAGTAATGGTAAATGATGAAGATAACAATGAGGATGATGTGGTCAAGAACATACTCCATCCATTCCATTTAGTTATTGTTTATTCAGTACAAATATTGTGAAGATATGAAATAATGAAAAACTTTCAGCATGACACTTCTTTCACTAGCTAATGCGGCCTATTACATAAGAACTGCATATATAGAAATTTAATACATTGCAATCTATCTTGAAAAATACAAACCGACTTGGCAGGACGAATACGGTCTTCAACAGTGCCGATGTATCGCAAACACGAATCAACATTTGGTGGAAATAGTTCATTGCTACAAAACATCCATAATTTATATTATGTGATATCTGATTCTTCAGGCTTATTATTTAGTGCAAAGCAATAGTGAGAGCGTCGGGACATTTTTATATTTCATATGTAGAATGCAATCATACCTGATTTAATCTTCCTTTTTCTTTTATAAATATTAAAACTATAGCTAATCACAAATGTACTAATTAAATCTAAAGTTTGTTGAATAATAATATGGGTAGGGGGCCTAACACTGCCACGGTCCCATGCCCGAAAAAAGTGGAGGGGGCATAATGAAAATAAAACTTTGCCTTGAGATGTATTTGGCATTCAAAACTTATTGTCATCGTTTAGTAACTTCAGCATAAGTCAATCGAATGAATGCCAAGGGCAGCGAGTATACAGGATGATAAAATGGCTATAAATATAGTATATAAGTATACTCTAAATTTGTATTCAATTTAATATAGTAAATAAATCTCTAAAAAATGTCAATCTTGCACAACATTAGCAAATTTACTACCTTTTTGGCGGCCAAAAAAATTTACTCGTACATACACTTACATTTTCTAAACATCACAAACTTAATAGTATGTACCTCATTAAACACTGAGCACTTAAAAATAGAATCACATGTTTCCCCAAGATTTAAAGGAAAATGAAGAAACATTTTCCACTGATAGACATTTCCTAAATTGCATTATAAATATGACAGAGTACGAAAAGGGGAAAAAGGGTTACCTGTAGGTCGAACTTCGAACTTTGAAGAATGTTGACCCAGTGGAGGATGACGGCGACTTGCCGAGTAGCATCGAGCGAGAATAGGCATGATGCGTCTGCCTCGCACTTGGGGAAGACAACGTTGCCTCCTTCCTCATAATCGAGCTGGATCCAAGATAGTAGCGACAGGAAAAATCCACGCCCAAATCAACTGCACGGACACCGATAGCGATGGCACCCGGCCGCTAGGAGACTGAGGAGTCGTATGAGGATCTAAGCCAGCCGCAGTAGATGATTACCCTGCGTCGGCACAAACGAGTCGAGTGGCTGCTCGTGAGGACGACAAGCTTATCCAGCGGCAGAAATTTTGTAGTCAACGGAGGAAAGGAGAAAGGGGATCTGGACTGTCTGAGGCCTCCTTCGGTTTGGAGGAATTTTGTAGGATTTTTGTAGGATAGGATTTCTATATGAAAAATTCCTTCAGAGCTCTTTGGTTTGTAGGAATGAAATCCTATTCCTATGGAGGAATTATTCCTATCCTCCACATTTCATAGGAGAATAAACATTAGCCTAGAGTCAATGGAAAAAATCCTATGATGTTAATCAAAGGACATCTCCTTTTCTATTCCTATGCATAGGATTTGAGAAGCATGTCATCTCATTTCCTATGACTTTCCTATTCCTATGATCTTCAAAACCTATGAACCAAAGGAGGCCTGAAAGTGTAACTGGGAAAGAAGATGTGTGGACGCTATGTGCATCTACGAAATCATGTTTGGCTAACTCCAAAATAAGCATACCGGCAAGACAATTTTTTGTTTCGCCAAAAAGTATCCTACTAATAACCTATGATTATCCTAAAAAACCTATGATTACATACAGTGAACATATCCTATAAATATATAAATATAAATATATACATCGCATATACATGTGGTTGCCTAAATATTTTTTTACCCTAAAAATTAGTTAAAACATATCCAACCGAACATACAGTGCATTATCTAGTGAAAAAAAATACAAAACCATACGAAGAGTTTATGTTTCGACTTAAACTTAATCCATATGCAGCCTCTCCACAGGACGACTTATAAATTAAGAATGAAAGAATTTATTACGGCTCGACATGTGTTAGCAATATAAACTACCATCGAACAAACAACACAAACATAATCAACCAAACACACGTTCTCTTCAAACAATTCAAAGCAAAAGTGCCCTCCCAATATTTCATGAAACGTGATAGAGGAAGTCCTCTTATATTGAAAGCCCCAATACAAGGCAAACCCATAATGCTACCAAATATTTGATAATTGAATTCGAAGCCCAGGCTCATATACATCTGATGAAGAGTACAATAAAAAATAAATAGTAGAAGAGTTCAAAAAAATATCAATTCTTCTGTTTTTCAAGATGCTCAAATGTTCAATGTTCGTGCAAAATTTCAGGGTGTTTGGACATTCGAGGAGGTCATCGCAAAAAACATCAATTTTCCCAAATTTATCACGAGCAGCACACAATTCAACATCTTGCACACAAAAAAACAAAATTTTCCTAATTTATTGGCTACATAAAATGATTTTACCATTCACACCAGTAAACTTATTTTAACAATAAGTTAATATTGGGGAGTACAAAATAGGCGCACTCCAAAATATTGAGTTATTTTAACCAACTATACCTTAAGAAAATTATATTTATACAAGACTTATATTTGCAACGCATTTGGTTCAAAGAATTTTGGACAAATCAAATAATATGCACTCATTATTAAAATTTTAAAAAGTCTAGCCCGCGTATCGAGTGGGCCACTTTGCTAGTGTTTCAAATAACGAATTCACGACTTGGATGTGGCACCTACCTCACAAAACGGCCAACCCACACGGTGGCTAATGACTCGTAGTGTACTGCCAGCCACCCGTCACCCCCCAGACGCGCGCACACACACACACACATTGCAAATCCACCGCAACTATAATGCATGTTAAATTATCCCGCGGTGAACATATGTTACCAAAGGAGGGACATTTTAATTTTGAAAAAAACAAAGATCATTAAGACGTTTTAGTACATTGATTGATTTTCTAGGGGTATAATGTGCAAAAATAAAATTTGAGCTACATGCACACGTGACAGTGCACCTAAATGGATTGCAAAAACACATGTGTCTTACTGGGTGCATGTTTACTCCCCATGCAAGAAATTTCAAACACTGAAAATCTTGATTTTTAAATTCCAGTACATCCAAAACTTATTTGAAATTCATGAAACTTATCGTGTTGTCATATGGACACCAATATAAAGTGGCATTTTACTTTTTTTGTCAAATTTGAGACCAATTTTGATGTAATCTTTATCTTCTTACATACAGGAGATTATTAATAATTGGAAACCAACATCCCAAACGGATTATTTATTCGAACCGTGAGCGTTACATCAACGATGGATACGTGCCATGCTTCGGTTAAGCAATAAAGTGGCAGCATTAATCATCCAAATACAAAAAAATATACATGCCGCCACGCGACCCATGTGCCGTGCTAGCAGGCGTGAGTTGACGGGACGCATGCGAGCAGTCCACCGCGCCCGCCTCTCTCCCACTACTCCATATTAATGGCGCGCCCGAGCAGCTGCACCCCCATCCTCGCCACACACACAATCCTCTCCCTCCCCACTTGCATCCTCAATGGAGCTCTCAATCCTCAAAGCTGTCAGTGTATGAGGATGCCGCTGAAGCACCCCATTGGAGGGAGTGGCGATGCCGGGGCTGCTGAAGCACCGTAGCATGGCGTGGAGATGGAGACAGAGGTTGTCGTCACCGCCGGCGAGGTATTGCTGCACCCTGACGTCGTCGATGGTGTCAAGTTTCCATAGCCGGAGGCGGATGTCCACACCGACTCCGGGGATGACTCAGGCAACGAGCACTCCAGCAACGACTCCGACGACGACGGACAACTAGTTAGTCATCTCTACCCATTTATGTGTCAAATAGATCCTAGGGTTTCTCTGGTTACTCCATCCTCTGCCTTTTTGGAATAGAAATCCTATGGTTATGTTCTCCCAATCCATGATATCTGAGTAAGTTTCGTTAGATTTGTGTAGTGTATTGATTGTTTGAATGGTACATGTGATAAGTGATTACCAACTTGTAACACCCAAGATGCGGCTATATCTCCTATGTGTCAAGGCACGACTTAGAGGCATAACCGCATTTTGGTATGGTCACAAGAAGGGTCATCTTCACACATTCCTATATAAAAGAGCAAGGAAGTAAATAGTTGGCTTACAATCGCCACATCACACAATTATCAAATTATTCATACATCATTCAGAGTACACACAAGGTCCAACTACGGATGGATGCAAATGAAAAGAAGACAACCCCAAATGCTAAATCCCAATTGTCCCTATTGGGCACCACTACTGATCATCCGGAAAGGAAACATAGTAATGAAGTAAATATGCCCTAGAGGCAACAATAAAGTTATTATTTATTTCCTTATATCATGATAAATGTTTATTATTCATGCTAGAATTGTATTAACCGAAAACATAATACATGTGTGAATACATAGACAAACATAGTGTCACTAGTATGCCTCTACTTGACTAGCTCGTTGATCGAAGATGGTTAAGTTTCCTAGCCATAGACATGAGTTGTCATTTGATTAATGGGATCACATCGTTAGGAGAATGATGTGATTGACTTGACCCATTTCGTTAGCTTAGCACTTGATCGTTTAGTTTGATGCTATTGCTTTATGAGATTATGAGATTATGCAACTCCCTTTACTGGAGGAAAACTTTGTGTGCTACCAAACGTCACAACGTAACTAGGTGATTATAAAGGTGCTCTACAGGTGTCTCCGAAGGTACTTGTTGGGTTGGCGTATTTCGAGATTAGGATGTGTCACTCCGATTGTTGGAGAGGTATCTTTGGGCCCTCTCGGTAATGCACATCACATAAGCCTTGTAAGCATTGCAACTAATAAGTTAGCTGCGGGATGATGTATTACGGAACAAGTAAAGAGACTTGCTGGTAACGAGATTGGACTAGGTATTGAGATACCGACGATCAAATCTCGGGCAAGTAACATACCGATGACAAAGGGAACAACATATGTTGTTATGTGGTCTAACCGATAAAAGATCTTCGTAGAATATGTAGGAGCCAATATGATCATCCAGGTTGCGCTATTGGTTATTGACCGGAGCCGTGTCTCGGTCATGTCTACATTATTCTCGAAACCGTAGGGTCCGCAGGCTTAACGTTACGATGACAGTTTCATTATGAGTTTATATATTTTTATGTACCGAAGATTGTTCGGAGTCTCGGATATGATCACGAACATGACGAGGAGTCTCGAAATGGTCGAGACATAAAGATCGATATACTGGACGGCTATATTCGGACACCGGAAGTGTTTCAGGTGATTTCGGAGAAAACTGGAGTGCCGGAAGTGTTACCGGAACCCCCCGGGGAAGTATTGGGCCTTAGTCGGCCTGAGGGGAGAGAGAGAGGGCAGCAGCCCAGGAGGTGGCGCGCCCCCTCCCATGGGGAGTCCGAATTGGACTAGGGGAGGGGGGCGCTGCCCCTCTTTCCCTTTCCCTCTCCCTCTCTTTCCTTCCCCCTTCTCTCTTCCTAGTTGGACTAGGAAAGGGGAGTCCTACTCCTACTAGGAGGAGGACTCCCCCTCCTTGTCGCGCCCCAAGGGCCGACCGGCCTCTCCCCCTTGCTCCTTTATATACAGGGGCAGGGGGGCACCTCTAGACACACAAGTTGATCTTCGTGATCGTTCTCTTAGCCGTGTGCGGTGCCCCCCTCCATCATAATCCTCGATAATATTGTAGCGGTGCTTAGGAGAAGCCCTGCGACGGTAGAACATCAAGATCGTCACCATGCCATCGTGCTGACGGAACTCTTCCCTGACACTTTGCTGGATCGGAGTCCGGGGATCGTCATCGAGCTGAACGTGTGCTAGAACTCGGAGGTGTCGTAGTTTCTCTGCTTGATCGGTCAGACCGTGAAGACATACGACTACATCAACCGCGTTGTGCTAACGTTTCCGCTTCTGGTCTACGAGGGTGCGTAGACAACACTCTCCCCTCTCGTTTCTATGCATCACCATGATCTTGTGTGTGCGTAGGAAATTTTTTGAAATTACCACGTTCCCCAACAGTGGCATCCGAGCCAGGTTTTATGCGTTGATGTTATGTACGAGTAGAACACAAGTGAGTTGTGGGCGATATAAGTCATACTACTTACTAGCATGTCATACTTTGGTTCGGCAGTATTGTTAGATGAAGCGGCCCGGACCGACATTACACGTACGCTTACGCGAGACTGGTTCTACTGACGTGCTTTGCACACAGGTGGCTGGCGGGTGTCAGTTTCTCCAACTTTTGTTGAACCGAGTGTGGCTACGCCCGGTCCTTGCGATGGTTAAAACAACACCAACTTGACAAACTATCGTTGTGGTTGTTGATGCGTAGGTAAGAACGGTTCTTGCTAAAGCCCGTAGCAGCCACGTAAAACTTGCAACAACAAAGTAGAGGACGTCTAACTTGTTTTTGCAGGACATGTTGTGATGTGATATGGTCAAGACATGATGCTAAATTTTATTGTATGAGATGATCATGTTTTGTAACCGAGTTATCGGCAACTGGCATGAGCCATATGGTTGTCGCTCTATTGTATGCAATGCAATTGCGCTGTAATGCTTTACTTTATCACTAAGCGGTAGCGATAGTCGTGGAAGCATAAGTTTTGGCGAAATGACAATGATGCTACGATGGTGATCAAGGTTTTGCGCCGGTGACGATGGTGATCATGACGGTGCTTCGAAGATGGAGATCACAAGCACAAGATGATGATGGCCATATCATATCACTTATATTGATTACATGTGATGTTTATCTTTTATGCATCTTATCTTGCTTTGATTGACGGTAGCATTACAAGTTGATCCCTCACTAAATTATCAAAGTATAAGTGTTCTCCCTGAGTATGCACTGTCGCAAAAGTTCTTCGTGCTGAGACACCACGTGATGATCGGGTGTGATAGGCTCTACGTTCAAATACAACGGATGCAAAACAGTTGCACACGCGGAATACTCAGGTTTAACTTGACGAGCCTAGCATATAATAGATATGGCCTCGGAACACGGAGACCGAAAGGTCGAGCGTGAATCATATAATAGATATGATCAACATATTGTTGTTCACCATTGATACTACTCCATCTCACGTGATGATCGGACATGGTTTAGTTGATTTGGATCACGTGATCACTTAGAGGATTAGAGGGATATCTTTCTAAGTGGGAGTTCTTAAGTAATATGATTAATTAAACTTAAATTTATCATGAACTTAGTACCTGATAGTATCTTGCTTGTCTATGTTTGATTGTAGATAGATGGCTCGTGTTGTTATTCTATTGAATTTTAATGCGTTCCTTGAGAAAGCAAAGTTGAAAGATGATGGTAGCAATTACACGGACTGGGTCCGTAACTTGAGGATTATCCTCATTGCTGCTCAGAAGAATTACTTCCTGGAAGCACCGCTAAGTTCCAAGCCTGCTGCAGGAGCAACACCAGATGTTATGAACGTCTGGCAGAGCAAAGCTGATGACTACTCGATAGTTCTGTGTGCCATGCTTTACTGCTTAGAACCGGGTCTTCAACGATGTTTTGAACGTCATGGAGCATATGAGATGTTCCAGGAGTTGAAGTTAATATTTCAAGCAAATGCCTGGATTGAGAGATATGAAGTCTCCAATAAGTTCTATAGCTGCAAGATGGAGGAGAATAGTTCTGTCAGTGAACATATACTCAAAATGTCTGGGTATCATAATCACTTGACTCAACTGGGGTTAATCTTCCTGTTGATAGTGCCATTGACAGAGTTCTTCAATCACTTCCACCAAGCTACAAAAGCTTCATGATGAACTATAATATGCAAGGGATGAATAAGACTATTCATGAGCTCTTCGCAATGCTAAAAGCCGCGGAGGTAGAAATCAAGAAGGAGCATCAAGTTTTGATGGTCAATAAGACCACCAATTTCAAGAAAAAGGGCAAAGGAAAGAAGAAAGGGAACTTCAAGAAGAACAACAAACAAGTTGTTGCTCAGGAGAAGAAACCCAAGTCTGGACCTAAGCCTGAAACTGAGTGCTTCTACTGCAAGCAGACTGGTCACTGGAAGCGGAACTGCCCCAAGTATTTGACGGATAAGAAGGATGGCAAAGTGAACAAAGGTATATGTGATATACATGTTATTGATGTGTACCTTACTAATGCTCGCAGTAGCACCTGTGTATTTGATACTGGTTCTGTTGTTAACATTTGCAACTCGAAACAAGGGCTACAGATCAAGCAAAGATTGGCTAAGGACGAGGTGACGATGCGCGTGGGAAATGGTTCCAAAGTCGATGTGATCGCGGTCGGCATGCTACCTCTACATCTACCTTTGGGATTAGTATTAGACCTAAATAATTGGTATTTGGTGCCAGCGTTGAGCATGAACATTATATCTCAATCTTGTTTGATGCGAGATGGTTATTCATTTAAATCAGGGAATAATGGTTGTTCTATTTATATGAGTAATATCTTTTATGGTCATGCACCCTTGAAGAGTGGTCTATTTTTGATGAATCTCGATAGTAGTGATACACATATTCATAATGTTGAAATCAAAAGATGCAGAGTTGATAATGATAGTGCAACTTATTTGTGGCACTGCCGTTTAGGTCATATCGGTGTAAAGCGCATGAAGAAACTCCATACCGATGGACTTTTGGAACCACTTGATTATGAATCACTTGGTACTTGCGAACCGTGCCTCATGGGTAAGATGACTAAAACGCCGTTCTCCGGTACTATGGAGAGAGCAACGGATTTGTTGGAAATCATACATACAGATGTATGTGGTCCAATGAATGTTGAGGCTCGTGGCGGATATCGTTATTTTCTCACCTTCACAGATGATTTAAGCAGATATGGGTATATCTACTTAATGAAACATAAGTCTGAAACATTTGAAAAGTTTAAAGAATTTCAAAGTGAAGTTGAAAATCATCGTAACAAGAAAATAAAGTTTCTACGATCTGATCGTGGAGGAGAATACTTGAGTTACGAGTTTGGTCTACATTTGAAACAATGCGGAATAGTTTCGCAACTCACGCCACCTGGAACACCACAGCGTAATGGTGTGTCCGAACGTTGTAATCGTACTTTATTAGATATGGTGCGATCTATGATGTCTCTTACAGATTTACCGTTATTGTTTTGGGGTTATCCTTTAGAGACGGCTGCATTCACGTTAAATAGGACACCATCGAAATCCGTTGAGATGATGCCTTATGAACTGTGGTTTGGCAAGAAACCAAAGTTGTCGTTTCTAAAAGTTTGGGGCTGCGATGCTTATGTGAAAAAGCTTCAATCTGATAAGCTCGAACCCAAATCGGAGATATGTGTCTTCATAGGATATCCAAAGGAGACTGTTGGGTACACTTTCTATCACAGATCCAAAGGCAAGACTTTTGTTGCTAAATTCGGAGTTTTTCTAGAGAAGGAGTTTCTCTCAAAAGAAGTGAGTGGGAGAAAAGTAGAACTTGATGAGGTAACTATACCTGCTCCCTTATTGGAAAGTAGTACATCACAGAAACCGGTTTCTGTGACACTTACACCAATTAGTGAGGAAGCTAATGATAATGATCATGAAACTTCAGATCAAGTTACTACCGAACCTCGTAGATCAACCAGAGTAAGATCCACACCAGAGTGGTACGGTAATCCTGTTCTAGAAGTCATGCTACTAGATCATGATGAACCTACAAACTATGGAGAAGCGATGGTGAGCCCAGATTCCGCAAAATGGCTAGAAGCCATGAAATCTGAGATGGGATCCATGTATGGGAACAAAGTGTGGACTTTGGTTGACTTGCCCGTTGATCGGCAAGCAAATGAGAATAAATGGATCTTTAAGAAGAAGACTGACGCTGACGGTAATGTTACTGTCCATAAAGCTCGACTTGTTGCAAAAGGTTTTCGACAAGTTCAAGGGGTTGACTATGATGAGACCTTCTCACCCGTAGTGATGCTTAAGTCTATCCGAATCATGTTAGCAATTGCCGCATTTTATGATTATGAAATTTGGCAAATGGATGTCAAAACTGCATTCCTGAATGGATTTCTAGAAGAAGAGTTATATATGATGCAACCAGAAGGTTTTGTCAATCCAAAGGGAGCTAACAAAGTGTGCAAGCTCCAGCGATCCATTTATGGACTGGTGCAAGCCTCTCGGAGTTGGAATAAATGCTTTGATAGTGTGATCAAAGCATTTGGTTTTATACAGACTTTTGGAGAAGCCTGTATTTACAAGAAAGTGAGTGGGAGCTATGTAGCATTTCTGATATTATATGTGGATGACATATTATTGATTGGAAATAATATAGAATTTCTGGATAGCATAAAGGGATACTTGAATAAGAGTTTTTCAATGAAAGACCTCAGTGAAGCTGCTTACATATTGGGCATTAAGATCTATAGAGATAGATCAAGACGCTTAATTGGACTTTCACAAAGCACATACGTTGACAAGGTTTTGAAGAAGTTCAAAATGGATCAAGCATAGAAAGGGTTCTTGCCTGTGTTACAAGGTGTGAAGTTGAGTAAGACTCAATGTCCGACCACCGCAGAAGATAGAGAGAAAATGAAAGATGTTCCCTATGCTTCAGCCATAGGCTCTATCATGTATGGAATGATGTGTACCAGACCTGATGTGTGCCTTGCCTGAAGTCTAGCAGGGAGGTACCAAAGTAATCCAGGAGTGGATTACTGGACAGCGGTCAAGAACATCCTGAAATACCTGAAAAGGACTAAGGATATGTTTCTCGTATATGGAGGTGACAAAGAGATCATCCTAAATGGTTACATTGATGCAAGCTTTGACACTGATCCGGACGATTCTAAATCGCAAACCGGATACGTATTTTTACTAAACGGAAGAGCTGTCAGTTGGTGCAGTTCAAAACAAAGCGTTGTGGCGGGATCTACATGTGAAGCAGAGTACATAGCTGCTTCGGAAGCAGCAAATGAAGGAGTTTGGATGAAGGAGTTCATATCCGATCTAGGTGTCATACCTAGTGCATCGGGTCCAATGAAAATCTTTTTTGACAATACTCGTGCAGTTGCCTTGGCAATGGAATCCAGATTTCAGAAGAGAACCAAGCACATCAAGAGACGCTTCAATTCCATTCGGGATTTAGTCCAAGTGGGAGACATAGAAATTTGCAAGATACATACAGATCTAAATGTTGCAGACCCACTGACTAAGCCTCTTCCACGAGCAAAACATGATCAGCACCAAGGCTCCATGGGTGTTAGAATCATTACTGTGTAATTTAGATTATTGACTCTAGTGCAAGTGGGAGACTGAAGGAAATATGCCCTAGAGGCAATAATAAAGTTATTATTTATTTCCTTATATCATGATAAATGTTTATTATTCATGCTAGAATTGTATTAACCGGAAACATAATACATGTGTCAATACATAGACAAACATAGTGTCACTAGTATGCCTCTACTTGACTAGCTCGTTGATCGAAGATGGTTAAGTTTCCTAGCCATAGACATGAGTTGTCATTTGATTAACGGGATCACATCATTAGGAGAATGATGTGATTGACTTGACCCATTTCGTTAGCTTAGCACTTGATCGTTTAGTTTGATGCTATTGCTTTCTTCATGACTTATACATGTTCCTATGACTATGAGATTATGCAACTCCCGTTTACCGGAGGAACACTTTGTGTGCTACCAAATAGCACAACGTAACTGGGAGATTATAAAGGTGCTCTACAGGTGTCTCTGAAGGTACTTGTTGGGTTGGCGTATTTTGAGATTAGGATTTGTCACTCCGATTGTCGGAGAGGTATCTCTGGGCCCTCTCGGTAATGCACATCACATAAGCCTTGCAGGCATTGCAACTAATAAGTTAGCTGCGGGATGATGTATTACGGAACGAGTAAAGAGACTTGCCGGTAACGAGATTGAACTAGGTATTGAGATACCGACGATCAAATCTCGGGCAAGTAACATACTGATGACAAAGGGAACAACGTATGTTGTTATGCGATCTGACCGATAGAGGATCTTCGTAGAATATGTAGGAGCCAATATGAGCATCCATATTCCGCTATTGGTTATTGACTTGAGACGTGTCTCGGTCATGTCTACATTATTCTCGAACCCGTAGGGTCCGCACACTTAACGTTACGATGATAGTTTCATTATGAGTTTATATATTTTGGTGTTCCAAAGGTTGTTCGGAGTCTCAGATATGATTATGGACATGACGAGGAGTCTCAAAATGGTCGAGACAGAAAGATCGATATACTGGACGGCTATATTCGGACACCGGAAGTGTTTCAGGTGATTTCGGAGAAAACCGGAGTGCCGGAAGGTTACCGAAACCCCCCGGGGAAGTATTGGGCCTTAGTGGGCCTGAGGGGAGAGAGAGGGCAGCAGTCCAGGAGGTGGCGCACCCCCTCCCATGGGGAGTCCGAATTGTACTAGGGGAGGGGGGCGCGACCCCTCTTTCCCTCTCCCTCTCTTTCCTTCCCCCTTCTCTCTTCCTAGTTGGACTAGGAAAGGGGAGTCCTACTCCTACTAGGAGGAGGACTCCCCCCTCCTTGGCGCGCCCCAAGGACTGGCCGGCCTCTCCCCCTTGCTAGTTTATATACAGGGGCAGAGGCACCTCTAGACACACAAGTTGATCTTCGTGATCGTTCTCTTAGCCGTGTGCGGTGCCCCCCTCCACCATAATCCTCGATAATTTTGTAGCGGTGCTTAGGCGAAGCCCTGCGACAGTAGAACATCAAGATCGTCACCACGCCGTCGTGCTGACGGAACTCTTCCCCGACACTTTGCTAGATCGGAGTCCGGGGATCGTCATCGAGCTGAACGTGTGCTAGAACTCGGAGGTGCCGTAGTTTCGGTGCTTGATTGGTCGGACGGTGAAGACGTACGACTACATCAACCGCGTTGTGCTAACGCTTCCGCTTCCGGTCTACGAGGGTATGTAGACAACACTCTCCCCTCTCTTTGCTATGCATCACCATGATCTTGCGTGTGCGTAGGAATTTTTTTGAAATTACTATGTTCCCTAACAAGTAATGGCCAAGGTCTTCGTCGAACTCCCACTTGAGCTCGGTGGCATCACCTGCATTGGTATCATCGGCACCTGCGACTGTTTTTGTGGTATCTATGAGTCACGAGGACTCATCAATCTCAAAACCCGTGAGATCAAGACTATTTTAGCTTATAGGTAGGGTGCGGTTATGAGGTGGAGTTGCAGCAAGCAGTAAGCAAATATGGTGGCTAACATACGAGTACAAGAGTAAGATGAGAAACTACGCAACGAACACAGAGCTAGAAGTGATCAAGAAGTGATCTTGAACTACTTACGTTCATACATAACCCAACCGTGTTCACTTCCTGAACTCCGTCGAAAAGGGACCATCATGATTACACACGCGGTTGGTGTATTTTAATTAAGTCGAGTGTCAAGTTGTCTACAACTGGATATTAACAAATTCCCATCTGCCACATAACCGTGGGCACGGCTCTCGAAATTTTATACCCTATAGTGGTGTCCCAAGTTAGCCCATCACAAGCTCTCACGATCAACGAAGGATATTCCTTCTCCCGGAACAACCTGATCAGAATCGGAATCCCGGTTACAAGACATCTCGATAATGGTAAAACAAGACCAGCAAGACCGCGCAATGTGCCGACAAATCCTGATAGGAATCGCACGTATCTCGTTCTCAGGGCACACCAGATGGGCAAGACGTTGGGTTTCCTGAGACCCTGGTTTCCTAGGGGGCGCCGGACATCGCCCAGGTTGGACCAGCACTCAGAGGAACATTGGCCCGGGTTGTTGATTAAGAATCCTCGGGTTAATTACTCCCTATGCATATTTTAGTTGTTATTAGGTAAATGGTAAAACCAAGGTTGGGCCTTACTGGAGGAGTTTTATTCAAAGTGAACTGTCAAGGGGGTCCCATAACCCCAGCCGCATAAGGAACGCAAAATCAAGGAACATAACACCGGTATGACGGAAACTAGGGTGGCAAGAGTGGAACAAAACACCAAGCAAAAGGGCAAGCCTTCCACCCTTTGCCAAGTATATAGATACATTAATTAAATCTAAGAGAATATTGTGATATCCCAACATATCCATGTTCCAACAAGGAACAACCTGCACTGCACCTGCAACTAGCAACGCTATAAGAGGGGTTGAGCAAAAGTGGTAACATAGCCAATCAATAGTTTGCTAGGAAGGTGGGTTAGAGGCTTGATAAACAAGTGGTAGGTAGCGCAACATAGCGACAGAGCGAACAAATAGCAAGCAAAGATAGAAGTGATATCGGGGGTAATGATCATCTTTCCTGCAAAGTTCTCAAGGTTGTGGAAAGCTTGCTCCTCGTAAACGTACTCGACAGGATCCTCGTTCACGAACTCATCTCCCGGCTCTATCCAAAGCAAGAACACAAGCAAGGGAACAACAATCAATCACGGTGCAATGCACAAGCAACATGATGCAAGACATGGCATGGGATGCAAGGTATGATGTGCAATGCATATGGGTACACCAGAAGGGAAAAGATGATCATGGCATCAACTTGGCAAACCAAGCATGTGACTGGAAAGATTGAGAGATTTCGGTCGAAATTGATATAAAGATCACCGGATTGGATGCACGGTTTGCAAATGACGAGCAAAACGATAACAATGCAAAATAGCGCTTAACAGCAACATAGCACTTAAGATGCATCAAGACAATATGCTGCAAGACTCCAACATAAAAACAAAACACTTGGCAATGAAATACAGGTGAAGCTCTACAAATCATGAACTCTGAGCTACAGCTAGAACTCAATAGAACAAGTCTAAAACAGCATGGCAGAAATGCAATGACAACAGTTTAACAGACTTAGCAGAAATTCTCTAATCATGGCAGAAACAACATCAGGTAGTAATGTTTAGAGCTAGTAAACTATGTGCTACAGGAAGTTATCATGGCAAACAGGGGCATGTCATGCTAGTACTTTGCAAGCTCGTGCCACTCATCACAAAGCATTTCATGGCAACACAAGGTAACCAACAGTAAGAAGACACATTTATGAAGCTAAACATGGCAAGAGCATGGTCATAGGGCGCATGGATCACTAGCAAAACATATGGCAAAAATCCACTTCCTATTAACAAGCTGACAACAATAATATTTAGCAAAACGAGAGCATGGTAATGACAAGCTAAAGCACCCCATAATTACAACCAAAGGCATGAATGGATAGAGTATAACCATATCTTCAAAACATCCTTACTGAACTTCATCAAAATATGCAAGGATTTACTTGTGGCAACAAGTCAACATAGCAACCTAATGTGACAGGAAAAGACTTAGCAGAAAAACTAAGTGGCTAAAATTAGCAACATCAAGTGGCCTACTTGGCATGCTTGTGCTAGTCACCACAGGACACAATAAAATATAAGGACTGCACCACTTTAAAGATGGCATGAAGATGCTCCTAAAAATATAGACATGATGCTCAAAAGACGAACACACAAAAGGCTATGAAATGAGGACCACGGAGGATATAACATATAACATTGCCGGAAATGGCAAGAGTTGGAGTTACAATTATGGAATGTTCCATCCAAGACGTAACAAGTCATTACTACTACGGTGCAACGACCGGGATGAATCTTTCCCTGCAGTTGTGCACTCAATATTGTTGCATGGCAGGTGGAGCCGGATGAAGAATGTCCCACATGTCGGGGAAACGAAGTTGAATTGTTTGTGGCATTGCTATCAATCCTTCAGGATTTGTTTATATGTACGCATAATTTCAATGAAACTTTACTGTAATGCTATGAAGGTTTCAACTTTGGTTCCCGCTGGAAAAAAGGTTTCAACTTAGGATTCATGTGTCCTCTTGCCTCAAGATTATCTCGTTACAACATTCCATCAAATACAAATGAAACTACCATGGCTGCTAATGCATCTCAATGGTTCGCAGATCAGCGCCAATATTCACATCACAACTGTAGGCAAAGTTGTGAGTAGGTGTACAAATAAACAAAAAAATATAATTGATCGATGATGTTCGTAGGCAAGGCTCCATTTCCTGGGCACAATGTTCATTGGTTGGCAGCTAGTTTCACCTAGCTCTGTAGCCCAAAAAGAGGTTTGTGGAGGACATCACAATCCGATCATTTTGTGCAGCTCCACTAAAATCGAGCTGACCATCCTTGTTTGCAAAGATATCCAGTCAGTGTGATTACAATAATAGCGGAACTAGATGATGAAACATAACACACACAAATAGAAGGCAATCACGTCTACGATCTCTCTTTAGGACTAACTACTTGTTGGAGAAGATTAGGCATGGAGTTTGATGAGGAGGATAGCAAAGCCAATCACCCTTTTTGTAGTCCCACAAAAATGTAAAAATGTTGCACGTGTGACCTTTTGGCGGAACTGCACAAAACCCTCTTAAGAAAAAAGTGATTTGTGCATTTCAGCAACGGGTCGCAATAGCAACGAGGTGAAATGGACAGCCCTGTTTGCAAAAGGAGGTAGAAAGGAAACAATTACTGCCCAATAACACGAGTGGAAGCCACATACACCGACAAAAAAGAATCATATTCAATGTAATAAGGGAAAGATAGTTGCACGGTGGTTTATCAAAAATGGTTTGGGAACGAGATTGCAAGATGGAAAGTACGCCAGCCGAGATATGTTTTAAGATAACAAATAGAGAAGATCCACATGCAGGATTTTATACATGCAGCAACATGGGAAGATGGGCAATGGAGCAAGGCTGGAGGAAGCCGTACCTGAGGTTGTCGAGATGAAACTAGGAGGGCGCTAGCGGCCAGGATCTGCCCATACTGCGGCAGCGAGCAAGTGGCGAAGGCCCAGCTGCGCCGGAGCTTGGTCAAAGAGAACGGCGGGTACCACACATTGAGACATGCTGCCTCAACACCGTCGAACGGAGAAATCATGCACATCCTCCCTTTCCGCCAGCGGACAGGATGCGGCTGGATCACTGACCAGCGGTGAGAGAGAGAGGTCACCGCCACCTTTGTGTGAGATGGTGTGACGAGAGACAAACCCCGACAGGCAAGCTACGTTGTATATAGTGCCATTGAGAAATATATAACTTTATTTAATAGTAATGTGTCAAGTCAAACTTTGTTCCGTCTACGCGTGGTACACGACCCTCCTTTGAGTAAACAACCGCTACACACATCAAATTGTCACGTGGGTTGCCTTTTTGTACAGAAACGAACTCCACCGTGTACCCACATGGGTGTGGCCGGGAACGAGATGTGAGTACGTGCGTCCTGCGTGCACCTCTTCTTTAGGTGCAGGTACGTACATGGGTGGGTGTGAGAGAGATTGTTTGTACAAAAAAGAGGCAATGTGTCGATGATATCTCAAACAAAAAAACATAACATATGCAATGTCTGTGAAACAGAGTCATGGATATATCATATATAGAGGGAGCGATCCACGAGAAGAGAGTTGAGGGATAATCGGCATGAGATATTGATAGAATCGAAAACAGGGATGAAGTGTGTGGCTGCGTGATCGATAAAGAGTGCCATCAAATTTGTGTTTGCCCACGTCAAAGATACAGGGCGGCTAGGCTACTAGAATCTGAGAGGGCAGAGGTGCATTTTTCTCTGTGGCATGGATACCTACCTACAATGTTCGACTATCAGTGTGTGTGGGGAGGGGGCAGAGACCTAACTATAGAGGGGTAGATCGACTAGTATATGTGTGGAGAAGGAGAGAGACCTAGCTATGTATTGAGGGAGATCGATCGACATCCATGCATATGTGTAGCAAAAGAATAAGGTTGGGAGAAAGACAAAGGAAGAGTGTCGGAGGGTTGGTGGTGGAGTGACGTCTCACAAATGGTAGGAGAGGCCTGCTAGACAAACGGAGGGTACGAGTGCAATATAAATAAGAGAGGGCCGGGGATGTCCATCTGTCTATGCACGTGCGTGTGAGAGATGGGTCGAGAGGTATGCAAGGATGATGAGGGGAGATGATATGGTTGTGGTAAGCATACATAACTACATAGGAAGATCAACTGTCGTGTGTCCGAGGAAGGGAGAGACATAACTAGTGAGGTAAGTCTATCAGTGCGTGGGGAAAAAAGAATTATAGTTGACCTAGCTATATGTAGGGAGATCAGTACGTATACATGCATGCATGGGTTAGAAGCAAATAAGGTCCAGAGAGACAAGGGGAGAGGGGTCCGGCTAGGAGGTGGTGCGAGAGGCCTACTATGTCGAGGGGGGAGGAGTGTGCTAGTATGAGATCAATGAAAAGAGGGACAGGAGTGTGCACTTGCATGGAACCGTATTGGACATATAGGGCATGGACGGTGAGAAGAAAATAGGGGAAGTATGTGTTTGTGGTAGGCACACTTGGCTAGAGAGGTATATCGACCGGTGTGTGCCAGAAAGAAGGAGCCAGGGGGCCTACACACACCGCGGGTGAATGACCTAAAGAGAAATAATGAACGTGCATGATGGAGGGGACGCTGTGGGAGGGTGAGAGGGGGGCGGGCGTGTGCATGCATGATAGAAAGTTAGCGCTAGCTAGCTACAAAGAGAAGAGGATCGTGAATGTGTAAAAGACGAACATAGATCATAATTCATTATAAAAAAGTGGATACAGATACTTGAAGAATATATCATAATGTAGAACATTGATTATACTTTGGACTAATCTGTGGCTTTTGTAGCTCAGGGCTAAATACTTGTCATAATGTAGGGGGCGGGACACTATACTTTGTCTCATAAACACGGTGTACGTATGGAACATGGTTTAGATTATGAATATCTAGTTAGTACATCAAATGTACTATTATTTGGAATCAACATCAAGTGTATTAAAAATATTGAATTCGAGTTCATATAGTACACATAGTTCATATTTATATCTATAGTAATCATGCGGTGTGTTGTAAGGTAATACACAAATGATGGTTGAAGTTGGCAACAATCATGATTGTAGATTCTTATTCAAATAGAGAAACGAATTCAAATTTAGTTTGAATTGCAGCGGTAGTATAGACATTTGGAATGCACTAAAATGTTGGTATGAGTAGGTTTCATGCATTATACACCCAGCGAAAAAATTAGTTGGACATAAGATGGATTCATAGCTTTGAATAGCGTTTGTATAGTAAATCGGGACAAGACTCTCTCTTTGTGTGGTTTGAATAGTTTTATTTATTTTGTTTTTTTAATTGAGGGACGTGGGAATTGATTTGGTTCGTACAAGTACAATATTACACGTTACGCTTGTCCCTAAAATTCAACCCGCGCCTTGTTATATCCTGAAAAATCAGGCCTCCTTTGGTTCATAGGGTAGGAAAATCGTAGGAATAGGAAAGCCATAACAAATGAGATAACATCTATCTCAAATCCTATGAGTAGGAATAGGAAAGGAGATGCCCTTTGATTCACATCATAGGATTTTTTTCATTGAGTCTAGGCTGATGTTTATTTTCCTATGAAATGTCAAGGATATGAAGAATTCCTCCATAGGAATAGGATTCCATTCCTACAAACTAAAGGGCTCTGAAGGAATTTTTCCTATAGAAATCCTATCCAATGAAATTCCTACAAGATTCCTCTAAACCAAAGGAGGCCTCGGATATCGTGCTCCCAAAACTCGTGCCTTCACAACCCGTGCCTTGCTATCCAAAAATAACAATGCGCGCGAAAACTCCTCCAGCTGCCAAATCCAGACACATGAAATTCTGCATCTAACCCTGAGCTGAAAGGGCCGCTAGTTTAAATCGGTGGGGGTACTTTTGTAACACACCCTACATTTTGGACAAGTGCGTCCCTAACTCATGGTCCCCCCTCCCATCGCCTCCTTTTCGCCATTCGAAATCCTAGGCCTCCGTAACCTCTCTGCTCTAGCCGCGAAACCCCACCCTCCTCCAGCCGCCACCTCACAGCTACCGAGCCGGAGCCTCTTCCCCGACGACGTCGTCCACCGCAACAGCTCGATGTCCCTCATCCACCTCCTCTGATGAGGATCTGTCGTCCATCTCGTCGTCCCACCGGTTTAGCCGCCCCGTCCTCCACCTACAAGGAGCTGCTCCGACGATTGCCTCGTCTATCGCAGTTGCTCCATCCCCACAGCGCTGCTTTAACCTACACCACCGGAACCGCATCATCCTCACCAGCTCCTCGGATGAAGCCGAGGCCTACTCGGTGCCACCATAGAGGTTGTACACTCATCACAGTGCACTTTCTCCTTAACTCGACCTCCCGGCGGCGACGGTGATCCATCCCACACCCCATGGCGAGCTACCCCGAAGCCGGCACCGCGGGCAACATCTCCACGATGGCTCTCCCCTAATGCGAGGCCCCTTCGGCGGCGGCGTCCATACCAGCCGGATCTGCTGCTGCTCTGGCACTTGCTCGCTCGCGCTGCTGCTGCTCCGGCTCTTGCTTCCTCGCTCGCATAGCTGCTGCTTCTCTGGCTCTCGCTTGCTCACTTGCGCTGCTGCTCCTGCTCCGGCTCTCACTCACTCGCTCACGCTGATGCTGCTGCTCTCCCCCTCGCTCATGTTGCTGCTCTGCTCTGATTTAGCTACACTTTAGCCGACTGAATCCACTTGTGGATCAGTCAATTTTTAAGGGGTTGCGGGCTCGTGGGAGTTAATGAATAACCACCCGAAGCGGGGAGGGGGGCTCGCCAGAGTTAAGGAAGAACCACCCGCAGCAGGGAGGGGGCTCGCTAGAGAGGTACCCCACTATCTATCTTAGGGTTCAGGGTGGGGGCAGTGGTCGCCGGTGGTGGGGGCGCAGTGTTGGGGTGGTGGCATGGGAACGGCTGGAGAAAAATCTCGGTGCGGTGGGGGGGGGGAGGGGCTAGAGGGCTGGCCGGGGTGGCGGCGGAGCGGTAGTGGGGAGTGGTTTCGGGGCAGCGAGGCGGCGGGGCCGGCGGTTCGACTGGTGGTGGTTGGCGGCTCAGGGGGTGCAGGTTCAAGATGAACCGCAGGCCCTCCCTAAACTACATGTGAAGTGCCTCTATGCTACCATTGCGTTCAGTTTCAATAGTAACATTCAGATTCCATAGTAAATTTCCTTTTCAACACTTAAGTTCAGAGTCAACAATTTTTACCTCATTTGTTGTAGTCCGGTGGTTTTTGGTTATGTAAATTTTACATATATCAATTTTTGGTAATGTATTTTACATCATCTACTCGAGATGCTATTAGAATCCCACATGAGATTAACGATGTCTATCTTGTGCTGCTTCAGCGTCGACGTGTTACGGCTCGCCGGAGCTGCTCCAAGGACAGAACTATCCATCACAAGAGAGCAGTGCCCTGGACGCCGTCTACAGATTCCTCAGATCTTCCTCCACACCTCCGTCAGCCACCTCTGCCTCAACTTCTTCAGCAACCAACCCAATGATGTTGAGGTCAACACGGCTACGACAAAAATGTTGTACACTTGTCGCATCACTAATTACTCTACATTCATGACGATCCATTAGGGCTATTTTGGTTCAACGAAAAAACATAGCAATAGGAAATTTTCCTATGGTACTCTACTATTCAATTATTCATGCATATTGTTGAAATGAATGGAGAAAAACATCCACCTGGACCTACTTTTCAAAATCCTAAGCTTGAAAACAAGACCAAGTGCATTAGTGGCAGAATAGCATTCTAAGTGTACACGCTTTCATATGGTTTCACTTTATTTTGGCCATGTTTCTTTGCATTCCTCTGCTCTTCCAATTCATGTGAACCAAACACCCAAGTTGACAAAAATCCTGTGTTTACAAATGCTGTGTTTACCATGTGCATTCCTATCCTATTCCAGTGTTTTTCCTATCCTTGCGTTTTTAGAATCATGCAAGCCAAATGAGACCTTACAGAATTACTTCAGTTACAGGTAGGTGTTGAAGAAAACTTTGTGTGGTTTGTCCTACTCCTGCCGCGACGTCGTCCACCTCACATGATCTGCTCCATCGACAGAAGCATCCACCAAACCATACATCACGACTCTTGACCATCTTTCGCTGCCTCAGATCTTCTTCCCTGCCGCCGGCACCCACCGCAACAACGACACCATCATTGACTCAGTAGATGAACATGAGGAGTACACGGGTCCACAAGAGAGGACACACTCTTTTGTTTTGGCTTATGTTATGCATTGCTTAAAATTACCTGCTGCTTTATCATCATGTTCACCTCTTAGACTACAAGTCAGGTCCAAATTAATGTTCAAACTCGAGTTCTAAATTAGTTGTGGGGCACATATCAAGGCAACAATGAATAGTATCTTTGTCTAATATCTAGTTCACCTAGGGTATCCCTATGTTGTTCATCTTGGGTGGGAAACAAATAGTAAAGCAATCATCATCTGTCTTTCTATTAAACTAAAACAATCATGAGCCTCCTATCATTATTTCTGGATCCATCCACTAGTTGTTACCATCACTCTAGATTTCTGCATGCTCTCCTTACATAATCTCACCATATTTTTTGTATGCATGTCAGATATTGTACACAGTCATGTTGAACATGGAGAGAAAAAGATAAGAGCTTTGCACGGCAATAGAATGGAATGTAGACAACACTCCATGGTGGGTTCAATGGCAACCTCCACCTCTCCAGATTGTAATCTAAAGGAAGATATCTGTTCTAAGGCGGATTCAGACGCAACTAACCACTCCTACTTACCCCCAAGGTGTTTGCTCTAACTTAGCATGATGATGTTAGTCATATCATGCATATGTTGTCTTGAAGTGCCTACTTTCGACATCATATATGTCATCTGCTTAGTTTAGACATGATCTGTAATGCCACCAGTTTAGTTTCTATATCATATATGGGAATTATGCAGTCTCATGTCTTTTAGCAAGCCATAATATATGTGAAATGTGCAATGCCATCATGTTTAACCAGGCATCATATATTTGAATGATATCTTGCCCATCCTTTTCTTCATTACATTTCCATTTGTCGACAATGTTTGTACATTAAACTACTCTTCCGGTGAATCAGCCATTTGGGCGGGAGATGGAAAAATCGGGAGTGAGAACATGGCCTTCAGAGCAGACAGTGCTACCTGTCAAAGCAGATCTCTTGTTGGGTCCCGATAGCTCCTCAGAGATGGATTCAGAGACAGATGATCAGTCTTATTCCCCCACCGAGGTGTATGCTCTAACTTGGCATGATTATACTGCTCATATCATGCATATGGTGTCTTGCATTGCATAGTTTATACATACTATACACAATATTCAACATCATGTTCTTAGTTCAGACATCATATATGTGAATGCCATCTGCTTAGCACATAAATCACATATGCGAATTAAATCATGCGATCATGATTACTTAGATAAAACGGATGTGAATTATGTCATGCGATCCTTTTTAGTTATTCATCATAACTTTGAGTTATGTTATGCTATGCTATCAAGTTTAGATAGACATCATATATGTGAAATTATGTCATGCTATCTGTTTTAGTTAAACAATATACATGTCAACTATTTCATGCCTTATTTTTTCCACACTATCTATTGCATCTGTCTCTCATACAATGTCTGTACATTCAACTATGTTTCCTGTTTATCAGCCATTTGAATTGGAGCGGGTGATGCCAGTATCTAGTGGAGTAAAAACACGGTCTTCAATTAAAATGGTGCTACCGCTTGGTGGAGATAGCACCTTGGTTGTACATGCACGAGAACCAGCCCTACCACACATAACCTAGACTCTCGCAGATTGTACCCCTACTGCAATGGACAGAGAACCAGCTTCACCCAATCTAACCCCAACCCAGCAGATAGTAACCCAGTTCTTGTTGACACAGCACCATCTCCACCACAGAGCTCCCAAACAAGAGCAGTCAGTAAGGCAGCTCTAGTGCCCAAAGCGCCAGTACTACCACGGTGAACCCCAACTCCACCAGTTAGTACACCTATTCCTGTGGAGGAAGCACAACCAGCTAGTCGTAGTTTAGCATCTATCGTATTTGATGTTGTTAAATCCTATGTGCGTATCTTCCCATCATGGAAATATTATACCGAAGATGAAGGAAAATGCCAGTTGCAGGTGTTTGACTAGGAGTTATGTGTAAGTAATGTTATTCATGGCAATTACTTTGCTTTGTACCATACATTCTACCTCCATGATGGTCATAATACAACAAATTTTCCCATTTCGCTGTATAGAGAAGGACCGATTTGGAAACTCAGGATGAGCTAACGTGTGCTAATACCTCTGCTATCTTCAAGAATGCTTGGTGCTAGTATCGGAATTACCTGAAGAAAACGTACTTCACTAGCAAAGAAACACATCAAATTCCCTTACGTTCTCCTGAGACACATTTACTCGATGATGACTAGGAACGCCTTGTTCTTTACTAGTCCTGAACCAAGAATGTTGTAACGTCTATGAGCTCATTTTCTATTTTAAGTACTATATTCTTGCGTCTTACTGTACTCTGTTCATGTTGAACAAGTGCTTAAACATGAAGAACAATTGTTCTCTTTTAATATTCCATTGCTATCGTGCATATTTCTTTGCTCTTGTATCACTATATTTACTCATACAAACTTATTTTAAATTGAACGATCCAAGCGAAACTCCAATGGCACAACAGGTATGTTCACGCATGTTTCTTTAAAAGTTTTCTCATATCAGTACCTCTGTTGATTTGAATTCAATTGTGTATACAATTGACTTCTCATATCATGCACATTACTAGCATCACAACAGAGCCAATTGTGTTGTTGTACGTGTAGACCCATGGTACCCATCTGAAATCTTGTTGTGCCATGTAGTTTCCCACGCTTTGTATTCTTTCAGTGCTTCTTTGTCTTGAGCTGATATGATTTGAACCATGTCTCTATATTGATTTGGCAAGACAATGTAGTGACCATAGGACATAGATATATGTTTGTTTGATGCTTTTGTTATGTACTACTTGGCAATAGAAGACTTGGTAGTTTAATCATGTCCACCTTACTAATGAACCAGTTCACCGAAATGAGTTTCATATACTAGTACATGCTAAACATGTTAGGTGTCTGCTTGTTTCTTCTTTTAGAGTGCTGACAGAATATTGGGGAAGAGTGCCTTATTAAGCAATGATAAAGGAAGTAATGCAAATAAGGTTCAGGATAGTGAGACATCCTTGTTGGTCTCCAACAAAGATGATAAAATAGCTAAGGAAAACTATGTTACAGACAGTGAGACAACCCCGAAGTCCCGTCTTGGTTTAGTGTTTGAGTTATTGGCCACTCAACTCATTGTATGAATCAGTTCGGTTTCTTGAGTCTCAACTACAAGGTGAAAGACATCGATCAGCTTCTGCGACAAGAAGCAGAAGGATTGCGGAAGTCCCTGCAGCATTCAGATGCATACTTTCTGGTGCAACAACAAGCGTTGGAGGATTTTAGCGCCAAACAGGACAAAGCTAACAAGATTGCTAAGCTTATTGCCAGCATGGTGGATACCAAGGATAAGTTTCTTGAGCTCTTGTGAAGTTGTTTCAGTTCTGGACTTGTTTGGCTATCGCGCTTATTTGCGCTGGTGGCCAATTTTGATGGCCAGTGTATGTAATAAGCTGCTTTGTTCACTATATTTGCACTGGTGGTGAAGTTTGATGCCCAGTGGATGTAATATGTCTAATAGCCGTAATAGCCTAGCGTTAGTTCCTTGCTTATTTATTTCCTTATTGTCTTGTTTCGTTGTTTGCTTGTAGTCACTGTAGTTCTTTTTCCGTGTTTTTCCAATGGCCACAATAAACTAGGACACAATAACCAAGGCAACACACAGACTGTTGTGACCATGGTTCGGCTACCTGCTGTAGTGACGATGGCCCTCCACGGGCTGTATGATCCGTGGGCCTTCCACGGGCTGTAGGATCCATGTGTCTTCCATGGGCCTTCTACGGGCCTGTGGGATTTCGGGTTCCGACAAAACCCTTGAGGTTCGAACACTGGGGTGCGCATGAAGATCTCCCCCTCCTCTAGCTAGCACTCATTATTATCTCACGACCTAGCTCGACGAACCCAAAGAACAAGAGACACAATATTTATACTGGTTCGGGTCACCGTTGTGGTGTAATACCCTACTCGGAAAGCCTTGCCGACTATGATGGACGATGACAAGTGGCGCCCGCAGTCTACGCCATGTTTGTCAGCCAGCAACTCATTCCCCTGTTCCCTGGAAATGCATCGTATAGAGACATGATTTGACCGCTTCCTGTATAGCTCACCATCCTGAATGTAGTACGTCGTAGCCTGCCGGGCCACACGCTCCGCGTCTTCTTCCTTCTCTAGCAACGTGCCTTGCGTCTGGTACGCCTTGAACTCCTCGATCTAGCACCCCTCTTGAGGCTCGAGCACTAAGAGGAGGCGCTATCCTGAGGTCGGGCCGCAGGCGGGGGCTCCCGAGGCTGGTGGCTGGGGCAGTTCCTCCTGAGGTGGTGTCGGCTCCATAGGCATAGGTGCTGCCGAAGGCTTGAACAGCCGCTCGTCGAAGACGCCAGGCTCTTGGGGTAGCCGCTTGGATGCTCTTTTGGCGATGTCATTGGCTTCTTTGTTGGTGCTACGAGGCACATGTTGTAGCTCCAGGCCCAGGAACCGCTTCTCCATTTTGCGCACCTCCGCGAGGTATGCCTCCATGTGCTCATACTTTGGCTTGTACACCTTGTTGGAGAAGTTGACGAGGAGTTGCGAGTCTCCCTTGATGGTGAGGCGTTTCACCCCCAGGGCCACCGCATCCTTGAGGCCAGCGATGAGACCCTCATACTCTGCGATGTTGTTGGACACCTTCTCTCCCCGCTGGAAGTAGAGCTGCACGGCGTAGTAAAGCTTGTCCTAAGTGTGCGAGATGAGCACGGCTCCAGCCCCCGCGCCCTAGCGCATGACCCTGCCATCTGGCGCTTCACTCCTCGGCGAGAGGGGTATCGGTCCATTTTGCTACAAAGGTTGTGAGCGCAGCCCTCTTGATGACCCTGGTTGTGCTGAACTCTAGGTGAGATGCTTGTAGTTCGATGTTCCATTCAGTGACCCTTCCCGCAGCATTGGGGCTCCTGAGCACTCTCTCCAATGGGTACGCTGAGACGACCTTGATGGGGTGACCCAGGAAGTAGTGGCGCAGCTTACATGAGGCCACCAAGAGCGCAAGCAAGAGCTTCTAAGGCATGGGGTACCCTACTCTCGCATCTCGTAGCACTGTGCTGACGAAGTACACTGGGTGCTTGACAAGGGCGGGAGAGCTGATGGAGTTTTTGGCACCCGGGGACTGAGGTGTTTCCTGTGGATCTCCAGCTCCTAGGGCTTGATGACTAGCCCGGGCAGCCGCTGTCTCAAGGGCATCGCCTTGGTGTTGTGCAGCCTCATCCCGCTTGGCGTCTCCATTTGGCGGGCCCTTGACTTGGGGCTCCTCTCTAAGGGCCACCAGTGCCGCGCTGGTGGAGTGGGGTGTGGCACACAGGTAGAGTACCAAGGGCTCGAGAGGACGAGGCGCCACCATCATCGGCGGGCTGGTCAAGTGACTCTTAAGGTCTTGAAATGCCAGGTCGGCCTCGAGGGTCCACTCGAACGGACCCTTCTTCTTCCCCAGCTTGAAGAACGGCAAGGCGCACTCCCTAACTTGGAGATGAAGCGCCCTAATGAAGTCACGCAGCCTGCAAGCTTCTCCATCTCCTTGAGGTTGTGCGGTGGGCTCATGTCTTTGATTGCCTTGACCTTCTCCAGGTTGGCCTCGATCCCTTTGTGGGACACGAGGAAGCCTTGAGCTTGCCGGAAGGGACACCAAATATGCACTTCTCCGGATTGAGCCACAAGTCCACCTGGCGCAGGCTCACGAAGTTCTCCTCCAGGTCCTAAATAAAAGTTTCCGCCTCCCGAGACTTCACCACAATGTCATCGACATAGGCCTCAGCATTTGTCCCAAGCTGCCGCCCCAAGGCGATGTGCATCAGCCACTGGAAGGTCGCTCCTGCGTTACGTAGTCTGAATGGCATGCAAGTGTAGCAGTATACTCCGCATGGGGTCAAGAAAGACGTTTTCTCCACATCTTCCACTGCCATCTTGATCTGGTGGTAGCCTGAGAGCGCATCCAGAAACATAGCAGATCACACTGCGCAGTGGAGTCGACAATTTGGTCGATGCGTGGCAACGTGAATGGGTATTGAGAGCAAACCTTGTTGAGGTTGGTCAAGTCGACACACATGCGTTCCTTCCCTCCTTTCTTCGGCACGACGACTGGGTTTGCCAGCCACTCTGGGTACCAGACCTCGCGAAAGACACCTTCTGCCTCCAGCTTGCGGGTTTCCTGAACGATAAAAGACTGCTTCTCCATGGATTGTCGCTTCGTCTTCTGCTTCACAGGGCGCACATTGGGGAACACCCTCAGATGATGCTCAATCACTCCTCTTGGGACCCCAACTAGCTGCTTAGGGTCCCAGGCGAATACTTCCTTGTTCGCTCACAAGAAGTCCACCAACTCCGTTTCTTGATCTGGGGCGAGGTCAGAACCTATGGTAGAGGTGGTTCCAGAGGCCCCGTCGCCGTTGACCGATATTTGCTTCGTCTTGGCTTGACCTTGAGTGAATAGCTGCTTCTTCTTGGTCGGCATAGACCCCTTGGCCCTTGGCACGGCCTTGCCGTCCAGGCAGGCTGCCGCCGAGGCCCTGAAGGCGAGTTTGAAGGCCGCCAACACTTCCTTGGTGTATTCGGACATGGTGAGGACGCCCTTGCTCCCTGGCATCTTCATGAGGTTGTAGGCAGGATGAGTAACCGCCATGAATTGGGCCAGCGCCGCATACCCGAGGATGGCGTTGTACGGTAAGCCAATGTTGGCGATGTCGAAGTCGATTAGCTTAGTGAAGTAGTTGTCGCATGTGCCGAAGGTCACGGGGAGACGAATCTGCCCCAGGGGGTTGGAAGAGCCGCCGCCGACTCCGGAGAAGTGCTTGCTGGGGCAGAGCCGCTCAAGCGGTATGTGAAGGAGGATAAAAGCCTCCACGGAGAGCACGTTGAGGCCCACGCCTCCGTCGATGAGGTTCTTGGTAACGGCTACGCCGCAAATGGTCCGCATGAAAAGCATCGGAAGCACGCCCAAACCGACGGTTGTGATTTGGTGATCCCTTGAGTCAAAGATCAGGTCGGCCTTGGGCGCCACCCAACCCGAGGGAGTCCCCTGCCGTGCAGAGGCGTCGTCGATCCGGCGAAAGAACGACTTGATGTGACGGTTCGAGGGCGGAGCCAGCGAGCCGCCGAGGAGGGACACGATGACGGGGGTGCTGGTCCCTCGAAGCATGCGATGAAGAGGTCTCGCAGCTCCTCCCAGGAGGTCACAGAGGATTTCGGCAGGTGGAGGAGCCAGGCGCGCGGCACGCCAGTGAGGGCCAATTGGAGCCAGTAGGCCATGACTTTATCGTCACCCCGGCCTCCAGGATGGCCTCCTCGTATGCTAGCAGGAAGGCCGCCGGATCCGCCGCACCATCGTAATGGGGCGGCATCTCCGGCTTGAACTTGTGTGGCCATCGCACCCACCGCAAGGCGGGGGTGAAGGCCCGGAACCCCCCGGTGCTGCAGAGGGTGCCTGTCGATCTAGTCGGAGAAGCGGCGGCGTCCATGGGAGCCGGCCGGGGAGGCGACGCTTCGGCGCACCCCTACATGGCGCGCCAAATGTCGGATTTCGGGATCCGACAAAACCCTTGAGTTTCGAACACTGGGGTGCGCACGAAGATCTCCCCTCCTCTAGCTCGCATTCATTATTATCTCATCGCCTAGCTCGACGAACCCAAAGAACAAGAGACACAAGATTTATACTGGTTCAGGCCACCGTTGTGGTGTAATACCCTACTCTAGTGGGATGTGGTGGATTGCCTCTTGGGCTGCGGATTTACAGTTACAAAGGAAGAACAACCTCTTGCGGAGAAGTGCTCCTATGCTTGGTGAGTGTGGTGGCTTTGGTGGAATGGATCCTATCCAAGATGAGATGATCCCCTACCTATGGTGGTGGCTAGTCCTATTTATAGAGGCCCTGGTCCTCTTCCCAAATATTAAGCAAGAAGGGATCCCACAACGGCCAAATTCGAAGGGAGACAACTAGTACGAGTTATCCTGACAAAAGTAGTCTTCTCCTGCCAAAGGCTCTGGTGGTGACGCTCTCTTGGGCTCCACGGTGACCTCCGTCCTGCTATCCTGCTGGTCTTGGTCTTGTTGCACCAATATGGAAACCTTTGCCTGACGCCTCGGGACTCCTCGCCTGCGTTTGACTCTTTAGCACCAAAGAGGAAACGAGGACACTACGTGCTGGCGCCCGCCTGGCTCCGGTCGTCATGGCTTGCGTCACAGGAACCTCACGAGATGTCCTTTGCCTTGATCTCTCTGCCCCTCACAATCCAGCCTCATGAGGCCGCCCCTAAGGAGGTCTTGTGTCGTCCGCCTCGCGAGGCTTGGCCCCTCGCGAGGGTCTTGAGTGTTTGCTGATAAAGATGGTCGTACAGGGTCGCTGGGGGAGCCACGCCGCGGGCCACAGGCAGGCAAGTCTAGGGACCCCCGTTCCCTGAACGCTGACAAGGCCGTAGGGTCCATGGGCCTTCTACGGGACGCCTCATCTATGGGCCTTTACGGGTCGTATAATAGTTTAGCCCAACATGGGCCATACTATTAGTGGACCAATGATAGAGCGTGAAATGGGTTGTAAATGGGCTAGAGTGGGAATCGTCTGTTTTTTGGCCCGACCATAACGGGCCGTTAATAGGCCATAATTGATGATACTACGAAAAAATCCCAACGTGTTAACGGGCCACAAGCATGCCCGCTGTAACCACGGGCTCAATTTGGCCCACAAGCTGAACGGGCTAGTAACGAACCGTAAGTAATCGAATTTTGGAAATGAGCCCAAGAATAAATGGGCCCTTAGAAGGCGGAAAGTTAACACAGGCTGGAAACGGCTGATGAACTAATGGGCCGTTAATGGGTAAAAACCAATACACTGTTCATTACGGGCTAGTTTCACCACGAGCCGTTAATGGCCCAAGATTTACAAAGGGCCTCATATGGGCAGAAAGACGTCATGGGCCATACATGGACCGAAAGTTACAACGAGATGGAAACATACTGGACGGCCCAGATGACGCTACTGGGCCTAATTCTGGTATGCCGTAACGGGCCGTCACCTAGCGGGTTGTAAATGGGCTATATGCTAACAGGCCGTTAACAGGCTTTCCGTGGGCCGGCCCGCTACCTCTTTGACCAAGTCAAATGGGCCGGCCTTTTCACCGCAATGTGCCTCTGTTTGGCCGTGCCATGTGTCAGCGTATCATAGGCGCCTCCTGGCCAATGTGTGGATGACATCTGTCCCAACAGTGAGCCAACACGTGTTTCCTCTCGCCAATGAAAGTCCCCATTGATCCGGGCTGTTAACGGGTTATCGGATCCAAAACCGGACCCGATAGCTTAATGGCGACCCGTTACGGTGGATGCCACGTGTAGGTCACCCTTGACGAAAGCACTTCCATGATGCGCCATTTATCGTCATGGAAGTGGATACTTCTGTGATGATAATTTTGGTAATGTCATGGAACACTTCTACAACATCACAAGTATGACTATCTTGATTCTGTCATAAAATCGTCATGGATGTACATGCATGACAGAAAACGTGACCTACTGTGGCAAACACGTATCGTCCCGGAAGTGTATTTTTTTGTAGTGAGTAGGGTCTTACACCGCAAGGGGGCCCGAACCTAGGTAAACCGCCACGTCTCTTTCCCTTCCCGTTCGTCGAGCTAGGCTGTGACAGCAACAAGTTGGTAGGCCAAGGAGATCGATTTCTTCGTACACGCCCGAGAGTTCAAACCTCTCTTGGGTCTACAAAGCCCTGAATCCAACATTTGGCACGCCAGGTAGGGGCGTGTCGAAGGGTCCTCTCTACCATTCGGTTCATCACTACCATGTCGGGAGATCCTCGAGCTCACGCTGAGCACTAGGCCGCTCGGCCAGCCCGGGCGGCACCTCCCGCCCAAGAAGCTCTCCACTCTGTGCTCCTCACTACCCACACGACGGCCAGCGCCGACAGCGGTAGGCGGCACTGACCAACTGCACCCACTCCCGCGCTGCACCGCAACTGTGCCACCACGCGGTCTTTGGACTACGCCGCGGCGTCTATGCTACGCACCCGCCGAGAGTAGGGGAACACACAGGCCACGCTCATCATGGCGTGGGACCTGCTACAATGCAGGCTGGCAGAAGGTGGTCGTGATTCCTTGGTAGAGCGGGTAGCTGACCTACTCGACGCTGCCTGCGAGGGTGCAGCGCCCTTTTGCACCTTGCCTACATCGCAAGCGCTACTGGGGGCACGTGCTGGCCCCCGCCACACCCGTGTGCCCTTCCTTGGAGGGCCTGAACGACCTTGCGACGGTGATCTGGCCCACGATGCCGCCTACTCTCCCCAGGATATGTTACCTCCGGTTGCAGCAGGGTCGGGTAACCCCCCCCCCCCCCCCCCCCGGGACCGCGCCGAGATGCCACCCCATGGTCATCGCGACCTGGAGCCAAGAATGGCAAGCAATGATGCCGGGCGGTCGGGCGCCAACTCAGGGACGGCGGCTCCAGGAACTCCCGTACCTCCACTGATGAGCTTGTTGTATGCGTCAAGAGGAAGCCCCTGCTCATTCCCCTTGCCGGCCTGGGCATCGGGACCACGCGAGGCCGAGGCTCTTCGCAAGCAACCCCGTAGCTTCACCGGCGCCTTTGACAACAATAGCCAATGGGTACAACCAATATCAATGGGGCACGATTACACTAACCATGGACCGTGGGTGAACCAAGCCACGACAACGCCAATGGACCTCAGGATGATGGCCTCGCTGCAAGCGGATGGAAAGCACTAGGGGCTGCACAGGGGGAGCCCAGTGCTAGAGCCTCCCCCACGCCACGCGGCACAAGGCGCCGCCATGACGGTGGTGCACGCCGCACGGAGGTAGCTCCTCCGTCGGGGAACGCATCGGCGAGCTCTTCCCCCAGTAGGGGGCTTGCGATCGCCAGGTCACCGCCAGTGTCCCCCTTGCCCCTTGGTCTCGTCCTAGTTTCCGGATGCCCCAAAGGTGGTCAGGGGAGGCGCCGGGCGGGGCTCTCGCCAGGCGCTAGGGATGCCTGTGAACATCTCCGCTCATGACACTCTCATGTAATAATGAGTTGGGGCGGCACACACCCCGACGTCCCCTGAGCGCCGCCCTTGGGCCTCACGGAGGCTCCCACCCACGTCCAAGTGGAAGCACCATGCTCCGCCCTGGCCATTGACACTGTCCCCCAATGACTATGCTGTTTGAACGGCCGGCTTATGCTAAGTTCATGGCAAGGCCCTGTTATGTTTATCTGTAGCTTAAGATGTCGGGTCATAAGGGGACCATTATAGTGCATGGGAGCCAGAAGATTGCTTATGCTGAATCAGTTTGTGCAACAAAGGAGTTGAAGTTCTACAAAGACAA